>NC_088224.1:8291924-8324424 GCF_036934945.1 Oncorhynchus masou masou
AGTAAGTGTCACTGTGCTATACTGTAATGCAGTAATGGCAGTAGATTGTGTCCTATTGGCACTGCATAAATACATTCAGACAAAGCAGTATGTGACCAAGGTGGCTTGTAGTTTTGACTAAATGTGTCTGAACCCACCCACCCCCCCACCCCCATCCTTGTGTGTAAATGTAGACATTGTAGTCCTGTGTTTTGAGTCACACCGTATTCACGGTACAGTGTGTTTAAAGTGTCTGCATGTTCTGTTCCAGAGAGTCCTGGACGTTGATGCAGCTGCCTCATGAGGTCATTTTCATCGATGACGCTGGTTTCAATCTAGCTAAAACCAGGCGTCGGGACCGACATGCTATAGGACAAAGAGCCGTTGTGAATGTCTCTGGGCTGCGCGGAGGGGGAGGGGGGGGGGGGAGTATCACCTTGTGTGCTGCCGTTAGTCTGCCAGGAGTTCTCCATCACCATGCCACCCTCGGTCCCTACAGTACTGCAACACATAATCATATTTCTGGATGCACTACGTAATGTAGTTGTACAGGACGGACCAGAGCAGCCCAGGTCTGTTGTCATCTGGGATAATGTTAGTTCCAAAAGGCTGCTCTGGTCAGGGACTGGTTCACCAACCACAACTTCTCAGTTGTACAGGACGGACCAGAGCAGCCCAGGTCTGTTGTCATCTGGGATAATGTTAGTTCCAAAAGGCTGCTCTGGTCAGGGACTGGTTCACCAACCACAACTTCACAGTTGTATACTTGCCCCCTTTACTCCCCATTTCTCAATCCGATTGAGGAATTATTTTCGGCTTGGCGTTGTAAAGTGTATGGACCGCCAACCACATGTCAGTCAGAAAGCAATGGAAGAGGCAGGCGGAGACACTGAGGTGGGGGTCAGTCCAGGGTGATATTTCCCCCGTTGCCTAGCCAGGGATGATAATGCAGCAGGGTAGCCTATTGGTTAGAGCACCGAAAGGTTGCAAGATCGAATCCCTGAGCTGATGAGGTAAAACTCTGTTGTTCTTCCCCTGAATAAGGCAGTTAACCCACTGTTCCTAGGCCAGTTAACCCACTGTTCCTAGACCAGTTAACCCACTGTTCCTAGACCAGTTAACCCACTGTTCCTAGACCAGTTAACCCACTGTTCCTAGACCAGTTAACCCACTGTTCCTAGACCAGTTAACACACTGTTCCTAGACCAGTTAACCCACTGTTCCTAGACCAGTTAACCCACTGTTCCTAGACCAGTTAACCCACTGTTCCTAGACCAGTTAACCCACTGTTCCTAGACCAGTTAACCCACTGTTCCTAGACCAGTTAACCCACTGTTCCTAGACCAGTTAACCCACTGTTCCTAGGTCAGTTAACCCACTGTTCCTAGGCCAGTTAAATCACTGTTCCTAGACCAGTTAACCCACTGTTCCTAGACCAGTTAACCCACTGTTCCTAGGTCAGTTAACACACTGTTCCTAGGCCAGTTAACTCACTGTTCCTAGACCAGTTAACCCACTGTTCCTAGACCAGTTAACCCACTGTTCCTAGACCAGTTAACCCACTGTTCCTCGGTCAGTTAACCCACTGTTCCTAGGCCAGTTAACTCACTGTTCCTAGACCAGTTAACCCACTGTTCCTAGACCAGTTAACACACTGTTCCTAGACCAGTTAACACACTGTTCCTAGGCCAGTTAACCCACTGTTCCTAGACCAGTTAACACACTGTTCCTAGACCAGTTAACACACTGTTCCTAGGCCAGTTAACCCACTGTTCCTAGACCAGTTAACCCACTGTTCCTAGGCCAGTTAACCCACTGTTCCTAGGCCAGTTAACCCACTGTTCCTAGGCCAGTTAACCCACTGTTCCTAGGCCAGTTAACCCACTGTTCCTAGGCCAGTTAACCCACTGTTCCTAGACCAGTTAACCCACTGTTCCTCGGTCAGTTAACCCACTGTTCCTAGGCCAGTTAACCCACTGTTCCTAGACCAGTTAACCCACTGTTCCTAGACCAGTTAACCCACTGTTCCTAGACCAGTTAACCCACTGTTCCTAGACCAGTTAACCCACTGTTCCTAGACCAGTTAACCCACTGTTCCTCGGTCAGTTAACCCACTGTTCCTAGGCCAGTTAACCCACTGTTCCTAGACCAGTTAACCCACTGTTCCTCGGTCAGTTAACCCACTGTTCCTAGACCAGTTAACCCACTGTTCCTAGGTCAGTTAACCCACTGTTCCTAGACCAGTTAACCCACTGTTCCTAGACCAGTTAACCCACTGTTCCTCGGTCAGTTAACCCACTGTTCCTAGGCCAGTTAACTCACTGTTCCTAGACCAGTTAACCCACTGTTCCTAGACCAGTTAACACACTGTTCCTAGACCAGTTAACACACTGTTCCTAGGCCAGTTAACCCACTGTTCCTAGACCAGTTAACACACTGTTCCTAGACCAGTTAACACACTGTTCCTAGGCCAGTTAACCCACTGTTCCTAGACCAGTTAACCCACTGTTCCTAGGCCAGTTAACCCACTGTTCCTAGGCCAGTTAACCCACTGTTCCTAGGCCAGTTAACCCACTGTTCCTAGGCCAGTTAACCCACTGTTCCTAGGCCAGTTAACCCACTGTTCCTAGACCAGTTAACCCACTGTTCCTCGGTCAGTTAACCCACTGTTCCTAGGCCAGTTAACCCACTGTTCCTAGACCAGTTAACCCACTGTTCCTAGACCAGTTAACCCACTGTTCCTAGACCAGTTAACCCACTGTTCCTAGACCAGTTAACCCACTGTTCCTAGACCAGTTAACCCACTGTTCCTCGGTCAGTTAACCCACTGTTCCTAGGCCAGTTAACCCACTGTTCCTAGACCAGTTAACCCACTGTTCCTCGGTCAGTTAACCCACTGTTCCTAGACCAGTTAACCCACTGTTCCTAGGTCAGTTAACCCACTGTTCCTAGACCAGTTAACCCACTGTTCCTCGGTCAGTTAACCCACTGTTCCTAGACCAGTTAACCCACTGTTCCTAGGTCAGTTAACCCACTGTTCCTAGACCAGTTAACACACTGTTCCTAGACCAGTTAACCCACTGTTCCTAGACCAGTTAACCCACTGTTCCTAGGTCAGTTAACCCACTGTTCCTAGGCCAGTTAACCCACTGTTCCTAGGTCAGTTAACCCACTGTTCCTAGTCCGTCATTGGAAATAAGAATTTGATCTTATCTGACTTGCCTAGTATAATTTTAAAAATAAATAGCTTATGAGGTGATGTGGCCAGGCCCTAACACAAAGTGGGATCCATCCCTTACAATACCATTACGCTGTAATATTACTGTAATTATTTTTGTTTCCGTGAGTTTACAGTAACATATTGTATTGATTACTGTACTGTAATTCTACCTTTTGTGATTTTTTTGTTGTAAAAACCTGCAATGGCAACAAAAAAAAATTATTTATGTATTTTTTTATGAAGCATTTCTATGTTTGTGTTTAATTGAAATGATAGTAGATGTACTGTACTGGAACAATCTGTCTCAGAAGCCTGTATGAGAACATTAAAAATGTTAACAAAGTAATAAATGTACATCAGTGTGTTGTATACAAGTACATCAGTGAGTTGTATACAAGTGTAACAGTATAATTTTAAACCGTCCCCTCGCCCATACCCGGGCGCGAACCAGGGACCTTCTGCACACATCAACAACAGTCACCCTCGAAGCATCGTTACCCATCGCTCCACAAAAGCCACGGCCCTTGCAGAGAAAAGGGGGAACCACTACTTCAAGGTCTCAGAGCAAGTGACGTCACCGATTGAAACGCTATTTAGCGCACCACCGCTAACTAAGCTAGCCATTTCACATCCGTTACACAAGTACATCAGTGTGTTGTATACAAGTACATCAGTGTGTTGTATACAAGTACATCAGTGTGTTGTATACAAGTACATCAGTGTGTTGTATACAAGTACATCAGTGTGTTGTATACAAGTACATCAGTGTGTTGTATATAAGTACATCAGTGTGTTGTATACAAGTACATCAGTGTGTTGTATACAAGTACATCAGTGTGTTGTTGCTGCTTTGAACAAAGAAAATCCAATGGTGTATGTGTGTATCATTTTGTGACAAAAATGCAATAAAAATAAAAAGTATTATTCAATTTTGATTGCAGAGTTTCATTTTGACATAGAAGTGAGATGTTTATCTCCGAGTGTTGTGTCTTATTTGGCTTGTTGTGTGTAGAGTTTTGACCCAATAAGCCAAATTCATAAACAATTGTGTAAAGCAATTGAAAAAAAAACCTGCAACTCTGGTATCTCTAGTAATTCCAAAGTGACAAATGCGTGTTGACTGTACAGCGTTAAAAACACAATTAACATTAGGCGAGTAACGGTTTAGAATGACAACGGCACATCTTAATGACAATTAAACGCTGTCATTCAAACCCTCCAGTGTGTGTTGACACACCCGACCCGTGCATCAAAGTAACATCGTTTATAAAAAAAAATAATCTGTCAGTTTAAGTTGAGATATATGCACGGGCTCCGTCTCTCTCCACCTCATCCCCCCGATGTCGGCCTTCTGCGTCCTGCGGAGAAAGTTGTCAGAGCGACAGTGGTGTCGGTCCGACCCATGAGACATTCTGAAAATCGGTCTTCTCACCAAAACGTCGGTAGCCGTCCTAACAGTTTGACCGATTATGACCATTCTATGGAAATAGAAGACTCTGGCGAACACGACCGTGTGTCACGTGACTCGTCTGAAGGTAACTCGTTACCGTTTGGCCATTTGTGAATGTGTAAGTCAATGCCTGTCTATAAGCTCTAATAGTAAAGGTCAAATGTACTATTTTTGTTTTATCAAATAAAAGTTGTATTAAAATAATTCTATACTTACATTTCTAAATGGAATAGCTAAATGATCCATGGTATGACCATCTGAAAACAAAAGCTAGGAATTTTAGAGGACCTGTCATTTAAACTCCTGTCATTTAAACTCCTGTCATTTAGACACCTGTCATTAAACACCTGTCATTTAAACACCTGTCATTAAAACACCTGTCATTTAAACACCTATCATTAAACACCTGTCATTAAACACCTGTCATTAAACACCTGTCATTAAACACCTGTCATCAAAACTAATGCACTACAAAGGGAATAGGGTTCTATTTAGAGGGAATGGGGCTCTATTTAGAGGAATAGGTTCTAATTAGAGGGAATAGGGTTCTATTTAGAGGGAATAGGGTTCTATTTAGAGGAATAGGGTTCTATTTAGAGGGGAATAGGGTTCTATTTAGAGGGAATAGTGTACTATTTGGAGGGAATATGGTTCTATTTAGAGGGAATAGGGTTCTAATTACAGGGAATAGGGTTCTATTTAGAGGGAATAGGGTTCTATTTGAGGGAATAGGGTTCTATTTAGAGGGAATATGGTTCTAATTAGAGGGAATAGGGTTCTATTTAGAGGGAATAGGGTTCTAATTAGAGGGAATAGGGTTCTATTTGGAGGGAATAGTGTTCTATTTAGAGGGAATAGGGTTCTATTTAGAGGGAATAGGGTTCTATTTGGAGGAAAACTCTGGGCCCTAGCTCAGAGAGAAATAACATACCATCAAGGAGACTAGTTTATCCCAAGCGACTTAGGGATGCTTTTTCATATAGTTGGCCCCAGCGGGAATCGAAACCACAACTCAAATGTTGAAATGTCCCAAGTCCACCAACTGAGCCACATAAGACCAAGGCCACCTCTCTCTGGCCCAGCTAAGGTTTTCCTTGTGAGGGTACTGCTACAGATTAGTTTTGATTCTGTAGGAAGATTTAGGGAGCCTTCCAGTCATAACTCCACCCACAGACCTATGCAGTCATAACCCCGCCCACAGACCTAT
The DNA here is from genome assembly GCF_036934945.1 of Oncorhynchus masou masou. Lineage (NCBI taxonomy): Eukaryota > Metazoa > Chordata > Actinopteri > Salmoniformes > Salmonidae > Oncorhynchus > Oncorhynchus masou. The sequence goes on from NC_088224.1 coordinate 8,297,781, forward strand.
GCAGTCATAACCCCGCCCACAGACCAAACCAGCCATCACCCCGCCAACAGACGCATCCAATCATAACCGCGCCCACAGACCTATTGAGTCATAACCCCGCCCACAGACCTATCCAGTCATAACCTCGCCCACAAACCTATCCACTCATAACCCCGCCCACAGACGTATCCACTCATAACCCCACCCACAGACCTATCCACTCATAACCCCGCCCACAGACCTATCCACTCATAACCCCGCCCACAGACCTATCCAGTCATAACCCCGCCCACAAACCTATCCGCTCATAACCCCGCCCACAGACCTATCCTGTCATAACCCCGGCCACAAACCTATCCGCTCATAACCCCGCCCACAAACCTATCTGCTCATAACCCCGCCCACAGACCTATCCTGTCATAACCCCGCCCACAAACCTATCCGCTCATAACCCCGCCCACAGACCTATCCTGTCATAACCCCGCCCACAGACCTATCCACTCATAACCCCGCCCACAAACCTATCCACTCATAACCCCGCCCACAGAACTATCCAGTCATAACCCCGCCCACAGACCTATCCAGTCATTACCCCGCCCACAGACCATCCAGTCATTACCCCGCCCACAGACCTATCCATTCATTACCCCACCCACAGACCTATCCAGTCATAACCCCGCCCACAGACCCCAGTCATAACCCCGCCACAGACGTATCCAGTCATAACCCCGCCCACAGACCTATCCAGTCATAACCCAGCCCACAAACCTATCCACTCATAACCCCGCCCACAGACCTATCCAGTCATAACCCCGCCCACAAACCTATCCGCTCATAACCCCTCCCATGGACGTATCCAGCTCGAAGGACCACAATATTGTGGCCAGATTGTGCTTCTCTAGTCTGGGTACCAGTTTGTTTAGCTATCATTACACTCCTTGCTATTACTGTCATACTAAACAGACTGGCATATGACACGGGGTACATGGAGTGGAATGTTAGCTAAACAGACTGGTATATGACACAGGGTACATGGAGTGGAATGTTAGCTAAACAGACTGGTATATGACACAGGGTACATGGAGTGGAATGTTAGCTAAACAGACTGGTATATGACACAGGGTACATGGAGTGGAATGTTAGCTAAACAGACTGGTATATGACACAGGGTACATGGAGTGGAATGTTAGCTAAACAGACTGGCATATGACACGGGGTACATGGAGTGGAATGTTAGCTAAACAGACTGGTATATGACACAGGGTACATGGAGTGGAATGTTAGCTAAACAGACTGGTATATGACACAGGGTACATGGAGTGGAATGTTAGCTAAACAGACTGGTATATGACACAGGGTACATGGAGTGGAATGTTAGCTAAACAGACTGGTATATGACACAGGGTACATGGAGTGGAATGTTAGCTAAACAGACTGGTATATGACACAGGGTACATGGAGTGGAATGTTATAAACAGACTGGCATATGACACGGGTACATGGAGTGGAATGTTAGCTAAACAGACTGGTATATGACACAGGGTACATGGAGTGGAATGTTAGCTAAACAGACTGGTATATGACACAGGGTACATGGAGTGGAATGTTAGCTAAACAGACTGGTATATGACACAGGGTACATGGAGTGGAATGTTAGCTAAACAGACTGGTATATGACACGGGTACATGGAGTGGAATGTTAGCTAAACAGACTGGTATATGACACAGGGTACATGGAGTGGAATGTTAGCTAAACAGACTGGTATATGACACAGGGTACATGGAGTGGAATGTTAGCTAAACAGACTGGTATATGACACAGGGTACATGGAGTGGAATGTTAGCTAAACAGACTGGCATATGACACGGTACATGGAGTGGAATGTTAGCTAAACAGACTGGTATATGACACAGGGTACATGGAGTGGAATGTTAGCTAAACAGACTGGTACCCAGACTAGTGCTTCTCCCGTCAAAGCAGAAGCTTTACTCTTTTAATTACCATTCATCCTGAACCTAATTTACCATTAAAATCCTTAACCTAATTTACCATTAATCCTAAACCTAAATTAAAAACAAATACCTCAAGGACATCCTAAAATGAGGTCATTTTGGTTCATGTCCAAACACAGTTCATTCACTTCCTGTTTACTGCCCTCCCATTGTTACAGATTCATTCTAACACAAGGCCTTTACTGCAGGCAGAGATAATAGATCCATAATGGAGGAGGCTGGGGAACAACCTCTGATTTACTATCAGTGTAAAATAATGAAACTGCGGCCCACAGCGGCTCTCCTGGAAGGTTTATCAGTGGAGCGGTGTCTTGCCTGGTCACAGAGAAGCCCATTTAGTGTGAAGAGAGACAGGTTTGGTGCACAGAGCCGATAGCAGAGTTGAATTATGACTGTATTTCATCTTTTTTTTATTTCTCTGTGATTGTCTGGGCTTGTTTTGTCCTCTGTGCTCTTTCCCATTCCCTCTCTCGTTCCCTCTCTCGTTCCTAAGAAATGAGACTGACATCTCATTCCCTCTCTTCTCTATCCCTAGAGAATGAGATTGACGTCTCCTTCCCTCTCTTCTCTATCCCTAGAGAATGAGATTGACGTCTCCTTCCCTCTCTTCTCTATCCCTAGAGAATGAGATTGACGTCTCCTTCCCTCTCTTCTCTATCCCTAGAGAATGAGATTGACGTCTCCTTCCCTCTCTTCTCTATCCCTAGAGAATGAGATTGACGTCTCCTTCCCTCTCTTCTCTATCCCTAGAGAATGAGATTGACGTCTCCTTCCCTCTCTTCTCTATCCCTAGAGAATGAGATTGACACTCATTCCTCTCTTCTCTATCCCTAGAGAATGAGATTGACGTCTCCGTCCCTCTCTTCTCTATCCCTAGAGAATGAGATTGACATCTCCTTCCCTCTCTTCTCTATCCCTAGAGAATGAGATTGACGTCTCTGACCCTCTCTTCTCTATCCCTAGAGAATGAGATTGACGTTTCCGGATCCCTCTTTCTCTATCCCAGAGAATGAGATTGACGGAGGATCCCTCTCTTCTCTATCCCTAGAGAATGAGATTGACGTCTCCGTCCCTCTTGTTTTATGTCGCTAAGGAATAAGATAGGCATCTCTCTCATTCTCTCTGTCTTCTCTGTCCCTAGGGAATGATACTGACATCTCATTCCCTCTCTTGTTTCCTCTCTTGTTCCCTCTCTTCTCTGTCCCTAGGGAATGACACCGCTCTCTCATTCCCTCTCTCGGTCTTACTCTGCCCCAAGAAATGAGACTGACATCTCATCCCCTCTCTTCTCTTTCCCTGTGGAATGAGACCTACTTCTCTGACATGATGTTTATAAAAGAGTCTAGCGGTTTGGGATCATTTGGAAAAGGCAGTCAAAACCAGGGAGGATGAGCCTGTGTGGCTCAGTTGGTAAGCAGGGTACTTACAACACCAGGGTACTTACAACACCAGGGTACATACAACACCAGGGTACCTACAACACCAGGGTACCTACAACACCATGGGTACTTTCAACAGCAGGGTACTTACAACACCAGGGTACTTACAACACCAGGGTACCTACAACACCAGGGTACTTACAACAAACAGCATGGTACTTACAACAGCAGGGTACTTACAACACCAGGGTACTAACAACACCAGGGTACTTACAACCCCAGGGTACTTACAACACCAGGGTACTTACAACAAACAGCATGGTACTTACAACAGCAGGGTAACTTACAACACCAGGGTAACTTACAACAACAGGGAACTTACAATACCAGGGTACTTACAACACCAGGGTACTAACAACACCAGGGAACTTACAACACCAGGGTACTTACAACACCAGGGTACTTACAACAAACAGCATGGTACTTACAACACCAGGGTACTTACAACAACAGGGAACTTACAACACCAGGGAACTTACAACACCAGGGTACTTACAACACCAGGGAACTTACAACACCAGGGAACTTACAACACCAGGGAACTTACAACACCAGGGTACTTACAACAACAGGGTACTTACAACACCAGGGTGCGTACAACACCAGGGTTGTGGGTTTGATTCCCACTGGAGTCCACTTGGAACAAAATAGAATGTACTAGAATGAAATGAGCCGTGGGATAAACAGATAAAAGACATTATTGTGCATCTTTTCTAGTTGCTCATGAACATTCAGATCAGACCAAACAGAACAGCAGTGTTAGTATGCAGATGTTTTATTTATTTATTTGACCTTTATTTAGCTAGGGCAAGTCAGTTAAGAACAAATTCTTATTTACAATGACGGGGCGGGGGCCTGGGATTAAATTAAAATATAGGACAAAACACACGCCACGACAAGAGAGACAACACTACATAAAGAGAGACCTAAGACAGCAACATAACATGGCAGCAACACATGACAACACAGCATGGTAACAACACAACATGACAACACAGCATGGTAACAACACAGCATGGTAACAACACAACATGACAACACAGCATGGTAACAACACAGCATGGTAACAACACAACATGACAACACAGCATGGTAACAACACAACATGACAACACAGCATGGTAACAAACATGACAACACAGCATGGTAACAACACAGCATGGTAACAACACAACATGGTAACAACACAACATGGCAACAGCATAACATAGTAGCAGCACAAAACAAAACAGGGTACAAACATGATTGGGCCCAGACAACAGCACAAAGGGCAATAAGGTAGAGACAACAATACATCACGCAAAGCATCCACAACTGTCAGTAAGAGTGTCCATGATTGAGTCTTTGAATGAAGAGATGGAGATAAAACTGTCCAGTTTGAGTGTTTGTTGCAGCTCGTTACAGTCGCTAGCTGCAGCGAACTGAAGAGACGAGCGACCCAGGGATGTGTGTGCTTTGGGGACCTTTAACAGAATGTGACTGGCCAGAACGGGTGTTATATGTGGAGGATGAGGGCTGCAGTAGATATCTCAGATAGAGGGAAGTGAGGCCTAAGAGGGTTTTATAAATAAGCATCAACAAGTGAGTCTTGTGACGGGTATACAGATATGACCAGTTCACAGAGGGGTATAGAGTGCAGTGATGTGTCCTATAAGGAACATTGGTGGAAAATCTGATGGCCGAATGGTAAAGAACATCTAGCCGCTCGAGAGCTTCCTTACCCGCTGATCTATAAATTATTTCTCCGTAATCTAGCATGGGTAGGAAGGTCATCTGAATCAGGATTAGTTTGGCAGCAGGGGTGAAAGAGGAGAGATTACGATAGAGGAAACCAAGTCTAGATTTAACTTTAGCCTGCAGCTTTGATATGTACTGAGAGAAGGACAGTGTACCGTCTAGCCATACTCCCAAGTTCTTGTATGAGCTGACTACCTCAAGCTCTTTTATTTCATTTATTTATCCGTTATTTTAACAGGTAAATTGACTGAGAACACGTTCTCATTTGCAGCAACGACGTGATGGTTTGAGGGCCAGATTGGGAATTTAACCAGGACACCAGGGGCTCTAAACCCTCAGAGGTAGTAATCACACCTGTGGGAAGAATAACTCCACCCACAGACCTATCCAGTCATAACCCCACCCACAGACCTATCCAGTCATAACCCACAGACCTATCACCCACAGACCTATCCAGTCAAAACCCCGCCCACAGACCTATCCAGTCATAACCCCGCCCACAGACCTATCCAGTCATAACCCCGCCCACAGACCTATCCAGTCATAACCCCGCCCACAGACCTATCCAGTCATAACCCCGCCCACAGACCTATCCAGTCATAACTCCACCCACAGACCTATCCAGCCATAACCCCGCCCACAAACCTATCCAGCCATAACTCCACCCACAGACCTATCCAGTCATTACTCCAGGACATTCTTCTTACCACACCAAATGACCTTTGTTTTGGAGGTGTTCAGAACAAGGTTAAAAGGCAGAGAAAGTTTGTTGGACACTAAGAAAGCTTTGTTGTAGAGCGTTTAACACAAAAATGAGCGGTGTAGGCGTTAGCGATGACGCTAATGAAAAGTCTCCCCCCCCCCAAAAAAAAATCTTCTCAATTAAATGAGCTTACCTCGCAGAATGAGATCCTGATTATTTTAAATCAATCCAGTGGGTATTTGTTTAGCTGTCTCTACCATCACAGACAGGTATGCTACAAAAACATCAATAAACAACAGTCTCTTGCTAGGCGCACACTGGAATTATAGTGGAACTACACCGAAGAAAATCTACATTTCTCGATTTTCCCACACCTCATAAATTGTCTCCTGATGTGGTTTAAGCACGGGTGTGGACTTATCCAATATAGTTGTTTTTTTGTCCTATTAGAGTGTGAATGAAAGGAAAACCCGAAGAAAAAAAAAACCCAGAGGAAAATAGAAACCTGGAAAAACTAAAAACAAGAGAAAACTGAATTTTGGGGGAGAAAAACAAAACAAAAAGTATTTAAGGATTTCAACTTACCCGCACAACGCTGGAGTCCAGTTTGGTCTCCTGAAGAACACTGAAGGACCAGTGGGGGTTAACAGAATAGGAGTATAAGCTTTGTTTGTTCCAGTGGAGGGGGTGGGTTAAAAGGTTGACATCTCGAAAATGATGAGGAGCCTGTTCAATGATGAGCTCCAAAGTGAGTATCATTATAATTGTTAATTAATTAATTATATTATATTACATGTCAAGAGATTAAATGAATCTTAATTCTTATACAGCTATTTAATGGTTGGTAATCCACAAATAAAAAAATGTGTTTTTGTTGATTGGATAAGCTTAGATTGTTTTAGACGAGAAACACGAGAGTGCTGTGAGCACGTGAGCATGTGTGTGTGGCTCAGATGGTAGTGCATGGCACTTGTAATGCCACGGTTGAGGGTTCAATTCCCATGCGGGACCAGTACCAATTAAAAGGTTTGCACTCACTACTCTCGTGGCTCAACATAAGAGTGTCTGCTAAATTACTCCAATGTAAATGTAAGATCTAGCACTACTGTAAGACAGTGTATCTATGTACAATACCAATGTGTGTGCCTTTGAATAAACCGTGAGCCCTATAGACCCTGGTCTAAAGTAGTGCACTACTACCCTATAGACCCTGGTCTAAAGTCGTACCCTATAGATCCTGGTCTAAAGTAGTGCCCTACCACTAGACCCTGGTCTATAGACCCTGATCCTGGTCTAAAGTAGTGTACTACTACCCTATAGACCCTGGTCTAAAGTAGTGCACTACTACCCTATAGACCCTGGTCTAAAGTAGTGCACTACCACCCTATGGGTCCTGGTCTAAAGTAGTGCACTACCACCCCTATAGGCCCTAGTCTAAAGTAGTGCACTACCACCCTATAGACCCTGGTCTAAAGTAGTGCCCTACTACCCTATAGGCCCTGGTCTAAAGTAGCGCACTACTACCCTATAGACCCTGGTCTAAAGTAGTGCACTACTACCCTATAGGCCCTGGTCTAAACTAGACCCTGGTCACTACTACCCTATAGGCCCTGGTCTAACTACTACCCTATAGACCCTGGTCTAAAGTAGTGCACTACTACGCTAAAGTACTACAACCCTATAGACCCTGGTCTAAAGTAGTCTAAAGTAGTGAATATATTATTATATATGGTCTAAAGTATGCATTATTAGTGCACTACTACCCTATAGGCCCTGGTCTAAAGTAGTTCCCTATAGGCCCTGGTCTAACTACTACCCTATAGACCCTGGTCTAAAGTAGTGCCCTACTACCCTATAGACCCTGGTCTAAAGTAGTGCACTCCTCCCTTAGGCCCTGGTCTAAAGTAGTGCACTACCTCCCTATAGGTTCTGGTCTAAAGTAGCGCACTACTACCATATAGGTCCTGGTCTAAAGTAGTGCACCTACTACCCTATAGACCCTGGTCTAAAGTAGTGCACTACTACCCTATAGACCCTGGTCTAAATTAGTGCACTACTACCCTATAGACCCTGGTCTAACTACTACCCTATAGACCCTGGTCTAAAGTAGTGCCCTACTACCCTATAGGCCATGGTCTAAAGTACCCTATAGCCCTGGTCTACTACTACCCTATAGGCCCTGGTCTAAAGTAGCGCACTACTACCCTATAGACCCTGGTCTAAAGTAGTGCACTCCTCCCCTTAGGCCCTGGTCTAAAGTAGTGCACTACCACCCTACCCTATAGGTTCTGGTCTAAACCCTGTAGTAGTGCGCTACCTATAGACCCTGGTCCCACTACTTCCCTATAGACCCTGGTCTAAAGTAGTGCACTACTACCCTATAGACCCTGGTCTAAAGTAGTGCACTACTGGTCTACCCTATAGACCCTGGTCTAAAGTAGTGCACTACTACCCTATAGACCCTGGTCTAAAGTCGTACCCTATAGATCCTGGTCTAAAGTAGTGCCCTACTACCCTATAGGCCCTGGTCTAAAGTAGCGCACTACTACCCTATAGACCCTGGTCTAAAGTAGTGCACTACTACCCTATAGACCCTGTTTGAAAGTAGTGCCCTACTACCCTATAGGCCCTGGTCTATGTTTTCCTGGTCTATGGGACCTCTGTTTGCCAGTATGTTTCCCTCTAGTTTGGTGCCAGTAGCCTCTGTTTGGTGCCACTACTACCCTGTTTTGCCAGTATGTTTCCCTCTGTTTGGTGCCATAGCTCCTGGTCTAAAGTAGTGCCCCACTACCCTATAGACCCTGGTCTAAAGTAGTGCACTACTACCCTATAGACCCTGTTTGTCTAAAGTAGTGCATGTTTTCCTCTGTGCCTGTACTCTGTTTGGTGCCACCTATAGACCCTGTTTGAAAGTAGTGCCCTACTACCCTATAGGCCCTGGTCTAAAGTAGTGCACTACTACCCTATAGACCCTGTTTGTCTAATGTTTTCCTCTGTTTGGTGCCAGTAGTGCACTAGTATGTTTTCCCTGTAGTATGTTTTCCTCTGGTCTAAAGTAGTGCACTACTTCCCTGTAGTACCCTGGTCTAAATGTAGTGCCCTATAGATGTTTTCTGGTCTAAAGTATTGCACTACTTCCCTATAGACCCTGGTCTAAATGTAGTGCACTACTCTCCAGTATGTTTTCTATAGACCCTGGTCTAAAGTAGTGCCCTATAGACCCTGGTCTAAAGTATGTTTTCCTCTGTTTGGTGCCAGTATGTTTTCTACTTCCCTATAGACCCTGATCTAAAGTAGTGCATTTGGAACACATGTTCTACACTCCTCTGCATTCTCCTTTGTTTTATCTGTCTGTTGTATCACATCCATCCACGTCTCCGTTTGGTGCAAACACTTTGAGTACCTCTGTACTATGTTTTCAGTGAACGTGCCAGTACTGAGGCTTATATTCAGGTACCCTGGTGGTTTGATCATTGGGCCGGTAAATAACAACGTGTTCTTAACTGACTTGCCTCGTTTGGTGCCAATAAAGATCAAATAAACAATTATGGGACACGGTAACAAAAGAACGCTTTGCAAAATGAAAACAACAATAAATGTTTGTTATAATATGTTTTCACGTTTGGTGCCAGTATTAAGTAGTTTTCCGTCCTTGTGCCAGTATGTTTTCCTCTGTTTGGTGCCAGTATGTTTTCCTCTGTTTGGTGCCAGTATGTTTTCCTCTGTTTGGTGCCAGTATGTTTCCCTCTGTTTGGTGCCAGTATGTTTTCCTCTGTTTGGTGCCAGTATGTTTCCCTCTGTTTGGTGCCAGTATGTTTTCCTCTGTTTGTTTTCCTCTGTGCCAGTATGTTTTCCTCTGTTTGGTGCCAGTATGTTTTCCTCTGTTTGGTGCCAGTATGTTTTCCCTCTGTTTGGTGCCAGTATGTTTTCCTCTGTTTGGTGCCAGTATGTTTTCCTCTGTTTGGTGCCAGTATGTTTTCCTCTGTTTGGTGCCAGTATGTTTTCCTCTGTTTGGTGCCAGTATGTTTTCCTCTGTTTGGTGCCAGTATGTTTCTGTGCCAGTATGTTTTCTGTTTGGTGCCAGTATGTTTTCCTCTGTTTATGTTTTCCTCTGTTTGGTGCCAGTATGTTTTCCTCTGTTTGGTGCCAGTATGTTTTCCTCTGTTTGTTTTCCTCTGTGCCAGTATGTTTTCCTCTGTTTGGTGCCAGTATGTTTTCCTCTGTGTTTTCCAGTATGTTTTCCTCTGTTTGGTGCCTGTATGTTTCCTCTGTTTGGTGCCAGTATGTTTTCCTCTGTTTGGTGCCAGTATGTTTTCCTCTGTTTGGTGCCAGTATGTTTTCCTCTGTTTGGTGCCAGTATGTTTTCCTCTGTTTGGTGCCAGTATGTTTTCCAGTCCTCTGTTTGGTGCCAGTATGTTTTCCTCTGTTTGGTGCCAGTATGTTTTCCTCTGTTTGGTGCCAGTATGTTTTCCTCTGTTTGGTGCCAGTATGTTTTCCTCTGTTTGGTGCCAGTATGTTTTCCTCTGTTTGGTGCCAGTATGTTTTCCTCTGTTTGTTTTCCTCTGTGCCAGTATGTTTTCCTCTGTTTGGTGCCAGTATGTTTTCCTCTGTTTGGTGCCAGTATGTTTTCCTCTGTTTGGTGCCAGTATGTTTTCCTCTGTTTGCCAGTATGTTTTCCTCTGTTTGGTGCCAGTATGTTTTCTGTTTGGTGCCAGTATGTTTTCTGTGGTGCCAGTATGTTTTCCTCTGTTTGGTGCCAGTATGTTTTCCTCTGTGCCAGTATGTTTCCTGTTTGGTGCCAGTCTGTTTGGTGCCAGTTTTCCTCTGTGTTTGTTTTCCTCTGTTTGGTGCCAGTATGTTTCCTGTTTGGTGCCAGTCCTGTTTGGTGCCAGTATGTTTCCCTCTGTTTGGTGCCAGTATGTTTTCCTCTGTTTGGTGCCAGTATGTTTTCCTCTGTTTGGTGCCAGTATGTTTTCCTCTGTTTGGTGCCAGTATGTTTTCCTCTGTTTGGTGCCAGTATGTTTTCCTCTGTTTGCCAGTATGTTTTCCTGTATGTTTTCCTCTGTTTGTTTTCCTCTGTGCCAGTATGTTTTCCTCTGTGCCAGTATGTTTTCCTCTGTGCCAGTATGTTTTCCTCTGTTTGGTGCCAGTATGTTTTCCTCTGTTTGGTGCCAGTATGTTTTCCTCTGTTTGTTTTCCTCTGTGCCATGTTTTCCTCTGTTTGGTGCCAGTATGTTTTCCTCTGTTTGGTGCCCTCTGTGCCAGTATGTTTTCCTCTGTTTGGTGCCAGTATGTTTTCCTCTCTGTTTGGTGCCAGTATGTTTTCCTCTGTTTGTTTTCCTCTGTGCCAGTATGTTTTCCTCTGTTTGGTGCCAGTATGTTTTCCTCTGTGCCAGTATGTTTTCCTCTGTGCCAGTATGTTTTCTGTGCCAGTATGTTTTCTGTGCCAGTATGTTTTCCTCTGTTTGGTGCCAGTATGTTTTCCTCTGTTTGGTGCCTCCTCTGTTATGTTTTCCTCTGTGCCAGTATGTTTTCCTCTGTTTGGTGCCAGTATGTTTTCCTCTGTTTGGTGCCAGTATGTTTTCCTCTGTTTGGTGCCAGTATGTTTTCCTCTGTTTGGTGCCAGTATGTTTCCTCTGTTTGGTGCCAGTATGTTTGTTTGTGCCAGTATGTTTCCTCTGTTTGGTGCCAGTATGTTTTCCTCTGTTTTTCCTCTGGTGCCAGTATGTTTTCCTCTGTTTGGTGCCAGTATGTTTTCCTCTGTTTGGTGCCAGTATGTTTGGTGCCAGTCCTCTGTTTGGTGCCAGTATGTTTTCCTCTGTTTGGTGCCAGTATGTTTTCCTCTGTTTGGTGCCAGTATGTTTTCCTCTGTTTGGTGCCTGTATGTTTTCCTCTGTTTGGTGCCAGTATGTTTTCCTCTGTGCCAGTATGTTTTCCTCTGTTTGGTGCCAGCATGTTTCCCTCTGTTTGGTGCCAGTATGTTTTCCTCTGTTTGGTGCCAGTATGTTTCCCTCTGTTTGGTGCCTGTATGTTTTCCTCTGTTTGGTGCCAGTATGTTTTCCTCTGTTTGGTGCCAGTATGTTTTCCTCTGTTTGGTGCCAGTATGTTTCCCTCTGTTTGGTGCCAGTATGTTTTCCTCTGTTTGGTGCCAGTATGTTTTCCTCTGTTTGGTGCCAGTATGTTTTCCTCTGTTTGGTGCCTGTATGTTTCCTCTGTGCCAGTATGTTTTCTGTTTGGTGCCAGTATGTTTTCCTCTGTTTGGTGCCAGTATGTTTTCCTCTGTTTGGTGCCTGTATGTTTCCTCTGTGCCAGTATGTTTTCCTCTTTGCACCCTATTCCTTATGTAGTGCACTACTTTTGACCAGAGCCCTATGGAACCCTATTCCCTATATAGTGCACTACTTTTTACCTGGGCCCATATAGGGAATAGGGTGCCATTTGCTTTTTTCTGTTTGCTTATTTTAAATCAGAGCAGATGGAGGCAAGGAGATGAGGGGAGCCAGTCACTTTAGACTATTGGGACTGGGCCCATGTCCGCTGCCTGCCAGCAGTAGGGAAGGAGATGAGGGGAGGAAGTCACGTTAGACTATTGGGACTGGGCCCATGTCCGCTGCCTGCCAGCAGTAGAGAAGGAGATGAGGGGAGGAAGTCACTTTAGACTATTGGGACTGGACCCATGTCCGCTAACTGCCAGCAGTAGAGAAGGAGATGAGGGGAGGAAGTCACTTTATACTATTGGGACTGGACCCATGTCCGCTAACTGCCAGCAGTAGAGAAGGAGATGAGGGGAGGAAGTCACTTTATACTATTGGGACTGGGCCCATGGGCCTGCCAGCAGTAGAGAATGATATGAGGGGAGGAAGTCACTTTATACTATTGGGACTGGGCCCATGTCCGCTGCCTGACAGCAGTTGATTGAAGTCACGTTAGACTATTGGGACTGGCTGGGCCCATGTCTGAGCAGTAGAGAAGGAGATGAGGGGAGGAAGCCACTTTATACTATTGGGACTGGCTGGGCCCATGTCTGCTGCCTGCCAGCAGTAGGGTGCAAACTGCTGTGCATCACACGCTGACTCACATATATTACTCAAATGTTACCTTGTCCCTGATAATGCCGGAGAAGCAGGTGTTTGGAGGATATATTGGCACGGGCGTTGATATGGCTGAGAGGAAGTCGAGGAGCCGGCAAGCCGTGCCAATATATCCTCCAAACACCGACTTCGAGATAATTATCACTTTTATACAACGTGTTACCAACATATTAATTAAAATAATGATTGAAACATTTTCATTAACAACTATATTTTTGATTTATTCATACTATGTCATCCTTTCATTCTATCGGTTAGGTTGCCAGATTATTGAAAATTCTATACATAAACAAGGGGATGGGTGACATAAACAGTGCACTACGATTCACCGGACATGTTTCCAATGGGGAGGATAAGCAAAATCAATCATTACAGAAAACCTGGCAGTTTTCACTTTTTTTTTTTAAATGAACGATTATCAAGAACAAGGAAACATTTGAATATCACTGACTGTCACCTCAAATTTGTCTCTCGGACTTGTTGTGCACCGACATTTTACAAGTTGAATTCATAGGCTTGGTTGTAGCAACCTCACGATGGGTCGAGAGAACATTAAGAGGATCATGTAGTAACATAAACATATGGGTTTTACGTTCAACTGGGTGAACGTGAGTCAAATCAAATCAAATGTTATTGGTCGTGTTCAGCACATACTGATTGCAGGTGTGGCAAAAAGCTCGTAGATGACAGTAGAGTCATCCAATATATATGTAGATGACAGTAGAGTCATCCAATATATATGTAAAAGAAATATGGCCATACTCAATGAAAAAATTATCCTCCTTCCTTGTCTTAACGGCACTGACCGCCACATGGATTTATATACAGTACCAGGCAAAAGTGAATCGAAAGCCTATTGGATAATAACTTGTTTTTAACGAGGACAGAAGTGTTTATAACTGACAGTACGTACAGTACCAGTCAAAAGGTTTGGACACACCGACTCATTCAAGGGATTTTATTATTATTTTTTACTATTTCCTACGTCGTGGAATAATAGTGAAGACATCAAAACTATGAAATAACACATATGGAATCATGTAGTAACCCCGCCAAAAAGTGATTTCATCCTTTGCCTTGAAGACAGCTTTACACACTCTTTGCATTCACTCAACCAGCTTTACGAGGTAGTCACCTGGAATGCATTTCAATTAACAGATGTCCCTTGTTAAAAGTTCATTTGCGGAATTTCTTTCCTTCTTAAAGCTTTTGAGCCAATCAGTTGTGTTGTGACAAGGTAGGGGTGGTATACAGAAGATACAGTGCCTTGCGAAAGTATTCGGCCCCTTGAACTTTGCGACCTTTTGCCACATTTCAGGCTTCAAACATAAAGATATAAAACTGTATTTTTTTGTGAAGAATCAACAACAAGTGGGACACAATCATGAAGTGGAACGACATTTATTGGATATTTCAAACTTTTTAACAAATCAAAAACTGAAAAATTGGGCGTGCAAAATTATTCAGCCCCCTTAAGTTACTACTTTGTAGCGCCACCTTTTGCTGCGATTACAGCTGTAAGTCGCTTGGGGTATGTCTCTATCAGTTTTGCACATCGAGAGACTGACATTTTTTCCCATTCCTCCTGGCAAAACAGCTCGAGCAAGGTGAGGTTGGATGGAGAGCATTTGTGAACAGCAGTTTTCAGTTCTTTCCACAGATTCTCGATTGGATTCAGGTCTGGACTTTGTCTTGGCCATTCTAACACCTGGATATGTTTATTTTTGAACCATTCCATTGTAGATTTTGCTTTATGTTTTGGATCATTGTCTTGTTGAAAGACAAATCTCCGTCCCAGTCTCAGGTCTTTTGCAGACTCCATCAGGTTTTCTTCCAGAATGGTCCTGTATTTGGCTCCATCCATCTTCCCATCAATTTTAACCATCTTCCCTGTCCCTGCTGAAGAAAAGCAGGCCCAAACCATGATGCTGCCACCACCATGTTTGACAGTGAGTATGGTGTGTTCAGGGTGATGAGCTGTGTTGCTTTTACGCCAAACATAACGTTTTGCATTGTTGCCAAAAAGTTCAATTTTGGTTTCATCTGACCAGAGCACCTTCTTCCACATGTTTGGTGTGTCTCCCAGGTGGCTTGTGGCAAACTTTAAATGACACTTTTTATGGATATCTTTAAGAAATGGCTTTCTTCTTGCCACTCTTCCATAAAGGCCAGATTTGTGCAATATACGACTGATTGTTGTCCTATGGACAGAGTCTCCCACCTCAGCTGTAGATCTCTGCAGTTCATCCAGAGTGATCATGGGCCTCTTGGCTGCATCTCTGATCAGTCTTCTCCTTGTATGAGCTGAAAGTTTAGAGGGACTGCCAGGTCTTGATAGATTTGCAGTGGTCTGATACTCCTTCCATTTTAATATTATCGCTTGCACAGTGCTCCTTGGGATGTTTAAAGCTTGGGAAATCGTTTTGTATCCAAATCCGGCTTTAAACTTCTTCACAACAGTATCTCGGACCTGCCTGGTGTGTTCCTTGTTCTTCATGATGCTCTCTGCTCTTTTAACGGACCTCTGAGACTATCACAGTGCAGGTGCATTTATACGGAGACTTGATTACACACAGGTGGATTGTATATATCATCATTAGTCATTTAGGTCAACATTGGATAATTCAGAGATCCTCACTGAACTTCTGGAGAGAGTTTGCTGCACTGAAAGTAAAGGGGCTGAATAATTTTGCCATTTTTCAGTTTTTGATTTGTTAAAAAAGTTTGAAATATCCAATAAATGTCGTTCCACTTCATGATTGTGTCCCACTTGTTGTTGATTCTTCACAAAAAAATACAGTTTTATATCTTTATGTTTGAAGCCTGAAATGTGGCAAAAGGTCGCAATGTTCAAGGGGGCCGAATACTTTCGCAATGCACTGTAGCCCTATTTGGTAAAAGACCAAGTCCATATTATGTTAAGAACATCTCAAATAAGCAAAGAGAAACAACAGTCCATCATTACTTTAAGATGTGATGGTCAGTCAATCTCACGAGTGGTGCAGCGGTCTAAGGCACTGCATCTCAGTGTTCTCAACTGACTTGCCTGGTTAAATGAAAATGTCAAGAGCTTGGAACGTTTCTTCAAGTGCTGTTGCAAAAACCATCAAGAGCTATGATACAGACAGCAAGGTCAACACATCTATGTTGTTGAAAACCCATTGTGAGCCAAAAGCAAGGGGAAAACAAGTTAATAAATTGCCTGGCTGGGCTGATGAGACAGTTGATTACACAGTGAGATGGAATAATAAATATGCATTTCAACTTCATAGCTTTAGCCAACGGTAACTTGTGGTAGACACAATCTGGAATGCGGTTTTAACCAATCAGCATTCAGGGTTAGATACACTTGTTGTATAAACCAGTGGAGTTTCCAACAACCAAATTTAGCCTTTTTTAAATGAATTATTATTATTCTTTTTTTTATGACCCCCTTTTTTCTCCCCAATTTCATGGTTTCCAATAGTTAGTAGCTACTATCTTGTCTCATCGCTACAACTCCCGTACGGGCTGGGGAGAGACGAAGGTCGAAAGTCATGCGTCCTCCGATACACAACCCAACCAAGCCGCACTGCTTCTTAACACAGCGCGCATCCAACCCGGAAGCCAGCCGCACCAATGTGTCGGAGGAAAAACTGTGCACCGGGAGCCTTGTGTGCGCGATGAGACAAGGATATCCCTACCGGCCAAACCCTCCCTAACCCGGACGACGCTAGGCCAATTGTGCGTCACCCCACGGTTGCGACAGAGCCTGGGCAAGAACCCAGAGCCCTTAACCACTGCGCCACCCGGGAGGCAAATTTATCCAGTTTTCAGGGATACAGTTAATTCAACCTAGCTTACTTTTCCACGAAAAAACCCTATGTCTCCACTCAGGCGTTTTCTTTCAGGCCTGCTATGTCACAGCCATGTTGTGTGTGCAAGTGCTGCAAAATAAATGTACGCATACATTTTTTTTCAGTCATTTGACCCACACCGCTCAGGCCAGTGAACGAGCGCCTGCATAACCTTGTGTTAAAATAGAACTTATTTCTATTAGAGATGCTACATGCGCTGCAAGTCCCTCATTATTGGATACAAGGAAGATACAAACCCAAGTCCCTCCTTATTGGATACCAGGTAGACACAAACCCAAGTCCCTCCTTATAGGATACCAGGTAGACACAAACCCAAGTCCCTCATTATTGGATACCAGGTAGACACAAACCCAAGTCCCTCCTTATAGGATACCAGGTAGACACAAACCCAAGTCCCTCATTATTGGATACCAGGTAGACACAAACCCAAGTCCCTCCTTATTGGATACCAGGTAGACACAAACCCAAGTCCCTCCTTATTGGATACCAGGTAGACAGAAACCCAAGTCCCTCATTATTGGATACCAGGTAGATACAAACCCAAGTCCCTCCTTATTGGATACCAGGTAGACACAAACCCAAGTCCCTCCTTATTGGATACCAGGTAGACACAAACCCAAGTCCCTCCTTATTGGATACCAGGTAGACACAAACCCAAGTCCCTCCTTATTGGATACCAGGTAGACACAAACCCAAGTCCCTCATTACTGGATACCAGGTAGACACAAACCCAAGTCCCTCCTTATTGGATACCAGGTAGACACAAACCCAAGTCCCTCCTTATTGGATACCAGGTAGACACAAACCCAAGTCCCTCCTTATTGGATACCAGGACGACACAAACCCAACTCCCCTCATTATTGGATACCAGGTAGACACAAACCCAAGTCCCTCCTTATTGGATACCAGGACGACACAAACCCAACTCCCCTCTTTTTGTATGATCAAAATTCTACAAAGACCCAGATCCAAAGAGAACCATATGTATATCAGGTAAAATCACAACCCAATGGCCACCTCACAGATAGCTATTCTAATGTCCCATGAATGTTTCATGTGTGTTTCGACTTATCCCAAAACTAATATAGCTGGTTCACAGTTGGTTTTTAACCTGCGTTTCATGATAGTGTCTGGTGGTGATAGACAAAATCAACATGCACGCGGATGCACATGCATGGACCGGTATTAGCTTATATAAGCCTTGATTAGATGGACATAGGCATGTCTACTGCTCTGTAATGGATTACCGTTGGACTCTAACAGTAGTTGTAAAAACCTGCAAAAGAGTCTGAGAGGGAGAAATAGGGGAGAGAGGGAAGGAGAGACGGAAGGAGAGGGGGAGAGAGGAAAGGAGAGGGGGAGGTAGAAAGAGGTGAAGGAGAGATGGGAGAGAAGAGGGAGAGAAGAGGGAGAGAGAGGGAAGGAAATGGGGGAGAGAGGGAAGGAGAGGGGGAGATAGACAGAAGAAGAGGGAGAGAGAGGGGGAAGGAGAGGATGAGAAAGAGAGTGAAGGAGAGGATGGGAGAGAGGGAAGGAGAGGGGGAGGTAGACAGAAGAAGAGGGAGAGAGAGGGGGAAGGAGAGGATGAGAAAGAGAGTGAAGGAGAGGATGGGAGAGAGGGAAGGAGAGGGGGAGGTAGACAGAAGAAGAGGGAGAGAGAGGGGGAGAAGGAGAGGATGAGAAAGAGAGTGAAGGGAGAGGATGGGAGAGAGGGAAGGAGAGGGGGAGGTAGACAGAAGAAGAGGGAGAGAGAGGGGGAGAGGGGGAAGGAAGGATGAGAAAGAGAGGAGAGGATGGGAGAGAGGAGAGGATGGGAGAGAGGGAAGAAGTTGGAGAAAGATTGGTAGATGAGGAAAGGAAAAGGAGGAAAGAAAAGAGAGGGGGGATAAAGATGAGAGAAGCAGGGTGAGTGTAGAGGACACACACACACAAAAACACACACGCACACACACAAACACGCACACACACACACACACACACACGGGACGCACGCACGGACACACACACACACAACACACAAACACACACAAACGGAACGCACACACACACACAAACACGCACGCACGGACACAACACACACACACAAACACGCACGCACGTACGCACGGACACACACACACACACGCACACAAACACACTCACTCACTCATCCATATATTTATATGTTCATATTCTCATTAATCCCTTTAGATTTGTGTGTATTAGGTAGTTGTTGTGAATTTGTTAGATTACTCTTTAGATATTACAGCGCTGTCGGAATTAGTAGCACAAGTATTTCGCTACACTCGCATTAACATCTGCTAACATTGTGTATGTGACCAATAGCATCTGCTAACCATGTGTATGTGACCAATAACATCTGCTAGCATTGTGTATGTGACCACAACATCTGCTAGCATTGTGTATGTGACCAATAACATCTGCTAGCATTGTGTATGTGACCAATCAACATCTGCATAGCATTGTGTATGTTCATATTCTCATTAATCCCTTTAGATTGTGTATGTGACCAATATTAGGTAGCATTGTGTATGTGACCATTCTGCTAGATTACTAACATTTAATATTACCAATAACATCTGTCTAACCATGTGTATGTGACCAATAACATCTGCTAACCATGTGTATGTGACCAATAACATCTGCTAACATTGTGTATGTGACCAATAGCATCTGCTAACCATGTGTATGTGACCAATAACATCTGCTAACCATGTGTATGTGACCAATAAAATTTTATTTGACACATACAAACACACACACACACACATATTAGAAGGATAGACAATTAGAGAAGGAAAAGAGTGAGAGAAAGAGGAAGAGAGAGAGAGATGAGAATGAGAAGGAGAGAGAGAGGGAGGGAGAGTGATAGAGAGAGGGAGAGAGAGAGAGAGAGAGAGAGAGAGAGAGAGAGAGAGAGAGAGAGTGAGAGAGAGAACAAGGGAGAGAGAGAGAGAGAGAATGAGAAGGAGAGAGAGAGGGAGAGAGAGAGCAACAAAGAGAGAGATAAGAGAGAGAGATGAGAATGAGAAGGAGAGAGAGGGAGGGAGAGTGAGAGAGAGAGAGAGAGAGAGAGAGAGAGAGTGAGAGAGAGAGAGAGAGAGAGAGAGAGTGACAAAGAGAGAGAGAACAAGGGAGAGAGAGACTATGAATGACACAAAGACTATAATCCAACCGGAATAGACTGATATAATCCATTGAAATTACCCAGGTGTTATGTCAGATTAACATACTGATCAGAACTATTAGAGCCAGAGGTATTATCCAATCACAACATAGTAACAGGCACACTATGGACAAGTAGAATATTTACAAGTACAGAGCTATAATAACCCTAGAATGTACCCAAAATCTCAGACATAAACGTCTACACATACACCATACACACACACACACACACACACACACACACACACACACACACACACACACACACACACACACACACACACACACACACACACACACACACACTCTCTCTATTTCTCTCCCTCACTGTGTAGAGGAGGAAGGAAGAAATAACGAAAGGGACAGAGCAGGATATTAATAAATCATTTAGTGTGTCTTGGAGCCATGCAGCAGTCCCTGACAGGCAATATATTATATAGCATGTCTCTCCTTTGTGCGTGTGTATCGTGTTGTGTGTGTTTGTGTGTGTGTGTAGTGTTGTGTGTGTTTGTGTGTGTGTAGTGTTGTGTGTGTTTGTGCGTGTGTATCGTGTTGTGTGTGTTTGTGTGTGTGTTTGTGCTTGTGTATCGTGTTGTGTGTGTTTGTGTGTGTGTTTGTGTGAGTGTATCGTGTTGTGTGTGTTTGTGTGTGTGTTTGTGTGAGTGTGTAGTGTTGTGTGTGGTTGTGTGTGTGTGTAGTGTTGTGTGTGGTTTTGGTCCTTTTATCCTTTCCTTCACAGGTGCATGGAGGAACTGTTTGTGTTGTGGGACATCATCTGACTACTGTGACATCTGCATAGTGGGACATCATCTGACTACTGTGACATCATCTGACTACTGTGACATCACCTGACTACTGTGACATCATCTGCCTACTGTGACATCATCAGACTACTGTGACATCACCTGACTACTGTGACATCATCTGACTACTGTGACATCTGCATAGTGTGACATCATCTGACTCCTGTGACATCTGCCTATTCTGACATCATCTGACTACTGTGACATATATCTGCCTATTGTGACATCACCTGACTACTGTGACATCATCTGACTACTGTGACATATATCTGCCTATTGTGACATCACCTGACTACTGTGACATCTGCATAGTGTGACATCATCTGACTACTGTGACATCTGCCTATTGTGACATCACCTGACTACTGTGACATCTGCATAGTGTGAAATCATTTGACTACTGTGACATCTGCCTACTGTGACATCATCTGCCTACTGTGACATCTGCATAGTGTGACATCATCTGCCTACTGTGACATCTGCATAGTGTGACATCATCTGACTACTGTGACATCACCTGACTACTGTGACATCTGCATAGTGTGACATCATCTGACTACTGTGACATCACCTGACTACTGTGACATCTGCATAGTGTGACATCATCTGACTACTGTGACATCTGCCTACTGTGACATCATCTGACTACTGTGACATCTGCCTACTGTGACATCATCTGACTACTGTGACATCTGCCTATTGTGACATCATCTGACTACTGTGACATCTGCATAGTGTGACATCATCTGACTACTGTGACATCTATCTGCCTATTGTGACATCATTTGACTACTGTGACATCTGCCTACTGTGACATCATCTGACTCCTGTGACATCTGCCTATTGTGACATCATCTGACTACTGTGACATCTGCATAGTGTGACATCATCTGACTACTGTGACATCTGCCTATTGTGACATCATCTGACTACTGTGACATCTATCTGCCTATTGTGACATCACCTGAATACTGTGACATCTGCATAGTGTGACATCATTTGACTACTGTGACATCTGCCTACTGTGACATCATCTGCCTACTGTGACATCTGCATAGTGTGACATCATCTGACTACTGTGGCATCTGCCTGTTGTGACATCACCTGACTACTGTGACATCTGCATAGTGTGACATCATCTGACTACTGTGACATCTGCATAGTGTGACATCATCTGACTACTGTGACATCTGCCTATTGTGACATCATCTGACTACTGTGACATCTGCATAGTGTGACATCATCTGACTACTGTGACATCACCTGACTACTGTGACATCTGCATAGTGTGACATCATCTGACTACTGTGACATCTGCCTATTGTGACATGATCTGACTACTGTGACATGATCTGACTACTGTGACATCATCTGACTACTGTGACATCATCTGACTACTGTGACATTATCTGACTACTGTGACATCATCTGACTACTGTGACATCATCTGACTACTGTGACATCATCTGACTACTGTGACATCATCTGACTACTGTGACATCATCTGACTACTGTGACATTATCTGCCTACTGTGACATCATCTGACTACTGTGACATCATCTGACTACTGTGACATTATCTGACTACTGTGACATCATCTGACTACTGTGACATCATCTGACTACTGTGACATCATCTGACTACTGTGACATTATCTGACTACTGTGACATCATCTGACTACTGTGACATCATCTGACTACTGTGACATTATCTGCCTACTGTGACATCATCTGACTACTGTGACATCATCTGACTACTGTGACATTATCTGACTACTGTGACATCATCTGACTACTGTGACATCATCTGATTACTGTGACATTATCTGCCTACTGTGACATCATCTGACTACTGTGACATCATCTGATTACTGTGACATTATCTGCCTACTGTGACATCATCTGACTACTGTGACATCTGCTTATTGTGACATGATCTTTCATTCTGACATGAGGTCTTCTGCACAGGCTTTTCTGACACATGACAGATCTTACAAAACCTGGACATTTATGTAACAGTTTAATAAACCATAACAAACCATTTATAATTAAATATGACTCCCACATGTGTAAATGTCAGGAAGCTAGTTATTCAGACATGCATATGAACCTGGACAGGTATGTAACAGTTTAACAAACCATTTATAATTAAATATGACTCCCACATGTGTAAATGTCAGGAAGCTAGTTATTCAGACATGCATATATAGTTCCTTAAACTTCCTGTGTTGTGTGTTGGTTCTATCACCAATACCTGGTGATATAAATTACACGGCTCACTCCATGTTATAAAGTATTTATAACATGTGGTGGTTCATTTCTTTACTATCAAACTTATCACACAAGTCAGAGTTATACTTCAACTAAATCTTTAATAATAAGAGCTTTGCAATAGCGATGACTTGCCAACGATTCACCATTTCTAATGATCCGTTGAGAGTGGCAAGACAAAAGTAGGTCTTTTATAGCCAAGATACACCCCTTTCAACCTACATGACGAACATCAGATACATAGAAAGTGTCACAAGGTTAACACTCCGAACTGGAACTATCTCTTCCTGGTACGGTTATAGAGCAGAAACATTAACTCATGTTCTCTGGAAAGCTCTTTAGGTTTTATCACCCCAAAGACATCGTAAATCTCCTGTGTCAGTGTTATCTCATAGAGGCCCATCCTCAGCAGAACACAAACACAATAATTCTACTATTAACTTTTTTATCATGATGTCACGCCCTGACCATGGAGAGCCCTTGTTTCTCTGTGGTGCAGTAGGTTAGGGAGTGACTAGGTGGTATTCTAGTTTATAATATCTATGTTGTGTTCTCGTTTATATTTTCTATGTTGGTATTTTGTATGATTCCCAATTAGAGGCAGCTGGTAATCGTTGTTTCTTACTGGGGATCATATTTAAGTAACTATTTTTCCCACCTGTGTTGGTGGGATATTGTTTTGTGTTTGTGCATGTGCACCACTGTCAGGCATATGTGTATAGGTGGCAGGGAAGTCAGGTGCAGGAGAGTCAAACGGAGTGTAAAATGGAGTCTTTTAATAATGTCCAAGTAACATGCTCCATAACACTAAATAGACAAATGAATAATAAATAAATATGGGTACAAAGACCCGTCGCGCACCTATACAAAAACGCTACACTGACGATAAACAATCTCTGACAAAGACATGAGGGGAAACAGAGGGTTAAATACACAACAGGTAATGAATGGGATTGAAAACAGGTCTGTGGGAAGACAAAACAAAACCAATGGAAAATGAAAAATGGATCAATGATGGCTAGAAGACCGGTGACGTCGAACGCCGAGCACCGCCCGAACAAGGAGAGGCAACGACTTCGGCAGAAGTCGTGACAGTACCCCCCCCCCCCCGGATGGAGATCCGGATGGAGACGGTGGAATTCTGATAACATGGAAGGATCTAACACGTCCTCCACCGGAACCCAGCATCTCTCCTCCGGCCCGTACCCTCCCAGTCCACGAGGTACTGAAGGCCCCTCGCCCGACATCTCAAATCCAAATTTGATCGAACAGAGTACGCCGAGAACCCCCTCGATGTCTAGAGGAGGCGGAGGAACATCACGCACTTCAGCCTCCTGGAGCGGGCCAACCACCACCGGCCTGAGGAGAGACACATGGAACGAGGGGTTAATACGGTAATTAGTGGGCAGTTGTAACCTATAACATAACTCGTTCACTCTCCTCAGGACTTTAAATGGCCCCACAAACCGCGGACCCAGCTTCTGGCAGAGCAGGCGGAGGGGCAGGATTCGGGTCGAGAGCCAGACTCTGTCCCCTGGTGCGAACACTGGGGCCTCACTGCGCCAATTTTCCGGCGCCTCATGGCACGCTGAAGGTGGACGTGGGCTGCCTCCCAGGTTTCCTCAGCGTGCCGAAACCAATTGTCCACCGCAGGGGCCTCGGTCTGGCTCTGATGCCAAGGAGCCAGAACCGGCTGATACCCTAATACACATTGAAAGGGAGTAAGGTTAGTGGAGGAGTGACGTAGCGAGTTCTGAGCCATCTCTGCCCAGGGCACGAACTTCGCCCACTCCCCCGGCCGATCCTGGCAATAAGACCGCAGAAACCTACCCACATCCGGGTTAACTCTCTCCACCTGCCCATTACTCTCGGGGTGAAAACCTGAGGTAAGACTAACCGAGATCCCCAGACGCTCCATGAACGCATTCCAGACCCTTGATGTGAACTGGGGACCCCGATCAGACACTATATCCTCAGGCACCCCATAGTGCCAGAAAACGTGTGTAAACAGGGCCTCTGCAGTTTGTAAGGCCGTAGGGAGACCGGGCAAAGGGAGGAGATGACAGGACTTTGAAAACCGATCCACAACGACCAGGATCGTGGTGTAACCCTGTGAAGGTGGAAGATCAGTCAAAAAATCCACCGACAGCTGCGACCACGGCCGTTGAGGAACGGGTAGAGGTTGTAGCTTACCTCTGGGCAGGTGTCTAGGAGCCTTGCACTGGGCACACACTGAGCAGGAAGAAACATAAATCCTCATGTCCTTAGCTAAAGTGGGCCACCAGTACCTCCCATCAAGACAGCGCATCGTCCAACCTATCCCAGGATGACCAGTGGAGGGTGACGTGTGAGCCCAATAGATCAATCGGTCGCGGACAGCAGACGGAAAGTACAGACGACCAGCTGGACACTCAGGAGGAGAGGGCTTTGCACGCGACGCCCGCTCAATGTCCGTGTCCAGCTCCCACACTACAGGCGCCACCAGACACGAAGCTGGGTGTATGGGAGTGGGATCCATGGATCGCTCCTCTGTGTCATACAGCCGAGACAATGCGTCTGCCTTAACGTTCTGGGAGCCTGGTCTGCAAGAAAGAGTAAACACAAAACGAGTGAAAAACATGGCCCACCTTGCCTGGCGAGGATTCAATCTCTTCGCCTGCCGGATGTACTCCAGATTGCGGTGGTCAGTCCAGATGAGAAAAGGGTGTTTAGCCCCCTCAAGCCAATGCCTCCACACCTTCAAGGCTTCTACGACAGCTAACAGCTCTCGGTTCCCCACATCATAGTTTCGCTCCGCCGGGCTGAGCTTCTTCGAAAAGAAAGCACAGGGGCGAATGTTCAGTGGCGTACCCGAACGCTGAGAGAGCACTGCTCCTATCCCAGCTTTGGATGCGTCCACCTCCACTATGAATGGCAAAGAGGGATCCGGATGAGCCAACACAGGCACCGAGGTAAACAGACTCTTCAGGTGCCCAAAAGCCCTGTTCGCCTCAGCCGACCACTGCAAGCGCACCGGGCCCCCCTTTAGCAGTGGGGTAGTGCGTGTCCCCAGTCCGGTGCATCCTGTGCCAGCTCCCCGCACTCTCCCTGAAGAGCCAGAGACCGTCAGGGAGGCGATGGAGAAGTTGGGAGAGAGAGAGAGAGAGGAGAGAGATGTTGTGCATGTCTGTTCTGCTCAACATTCGACCAGAGGATCCGGTTAGCAGTCTGGTGAAACCTGTACCGGCTCCACACATCTGGACTCCAGTGCGCCTCCCCAGTCCAGTACATCCTGTGCCTCCACCCAGCACTCGCCCAGAAGTGCGTGTCACCAGTCCGGTGCCACCTGTACCTGCTCCACGCAATAGGCCTCCAGTGCGCCTTCACAGTCCAGAGCTTCCGGCGACGTTTACCAGATATCTTTACAGTTCAAAGTGGATGGCCATGATATTGTCCCAAATGCCTCACCTGAGACGTCATCACCTTTACCACCCATTATGTCTTGTCCATTCGTCAACCAGTACACCAGCAACACAAGAGAAGTTTAGAACAGATCTCTCTCCATGCTCACTCCACGTGGACTCCTCTCACACTCCTGAGAGA
>NC_088224.1:8334424-8336924 GCF_036934945.1 Oncorhynchus masou masou
TGTGGTATCCTGCAGAGAGAGAGAGGACTGTCTCAGCAATACACTCCCTGTGGTATCCTGCAGAGAGAGAGAGGACTGTCTCAGCAATACACTCCCTGTGGTATCCTGCAGAGAGAGAGAGAGGACTGTCTCAGCAATACACTCCCTGTGGTATCCTGCAGAGAGAGAGAGGACTGTCTCAGCAATACACTCCCTGTGGTATCCTGCAGAGAGAGAGAGAGAGAGAGAGGACTGTCTCAGCAATACACTCCCTGTGGTATCCTGCAGAGAGAGAGAGAGACTGTCTCAGCAATACACTCCCTGTGGTATCCTGCAGAGAGAGAGAGACTGTCTCAGCAATACACTCCCTGTGGTATCCTGCAGAGAGAGAGAGAGAGAGAGAGACTGTCTCAGCAATACACTCCCTGTGGTATCCTGCAGAGAGAGAGTCTCAGCAATACACTCCCTGTGGTATCCTGCAGAGAGAGAGGACTATCTCAGCAATACACTCCCTGTGGTATCCTGCAGAGAGAGAGAGAGGACTGTCTCAGCAATACACTCCCTGTGGTATCCTGCAGAGAGAGAGAGAGAGAGAGAGAGGACTGTCTCAGCAATACACTCCCCGTGGTATCCTGCAGAGAGAGAGAGGACTGTCTCAGCAATACACTCCCTGTGGTATCCTGCAGAGAGAGAGAGAGAGAGAGACTGTCTCAGCAATACACTCCCTGTGGTATCCTGCAGAGAGAGAGAGTACTGTCTCAGCAATACACTCCCTGTGGTATCCTGCAGAGAGAGAGAGAGAGAGAGACTGGACTGTCTCAGCAATACACTCCCTGTGGTATCCTGCAGAGAGAGAGAGAGAGGACTGTCTCAGCAATACACTCCCTGTGGTATCCTGCAGAGAGAGAGAGGACTGTCTCAGCAATACACTCCCTGTGGTATCCTGCAGAGAGAGAGAGGACTGTCTCAGCAATACACTCCCCGTGGTATCCTGCAGAGAGAGAGAGAGAGGACTGTCTCAGCAATACACTCCCTGTGGTATCCTGCAGAGAGAGAGAGAGGACTGTCTCAGCAATACACTCCCCGTGGTATCCTGCAGAGAGAGAGAGAGGACTGTCTCAGCAATACACTCCCTGTGGTATCCTGCAGAGAGAGAGAGAGAGAGAGGACTGTCTCAGCAATACACTCCCCGTGGTATCCTGCAGAGAGAGAGAGGACTGTCTCAGCAATACACTCCCCGTGGTATCCTGCAGAGAGAGAGAGAGAGAGGACTGTCTCAGCAATACACTCCCTGTGGTATCCTGCAGAGAGAGAGAGAGGACTGTCTCAGCAATACACTCCCCGTGGTATCCTGCAGAGAGAGAGAGGACTGTCTCAGCAATACACTCCCTGTGGTATCCTGCAGAGAGAGAGAGAGAGAGAGGACTGTCTCAGCAATACACTCCCCGTGGTATCCTGCAGAGAGAGAGAGAGGACTGTCTCAGCAATACACTCCCCGTGGTATCCTGCAGAGAGAGAGAGAGAGGACTGTCTCAGCAATACACTCCCTGTGGTATCCTGCAGAGAGAGAGAGGACTGTCTCAGCAATACACTCCCCGTGGTATCCTGCAGAGAGAGAGAGGACTGTCTCAGCAATACACTCCCTGTGGTATCCTGCAGAGAGAGAGAGGACTGTCTCAGCAATACACTCCCCGTGGTATCCTGCAGAGAGAGAGAGAGAGAGAGGACTGTCTCAGCAATACACTCCCTGTGGTATCCTGCAGAGAGAGAGACTGTCTCAGCAATGTGGTATCCTCAGCTGTCTCAAATACACTCCCTGTGGTATCCTGCAGAGAGAGAGAGAGAGGACTGTCTCAGCAATACACTCCCTGTGGTATCCTGCAGAGAGAGAGAGGACTGTCTCAGCAATACACTCCCTGTGGTATCCTGCAGAGAGAGAGAGAGAGAGAGGACTGTCTCAGCAATACACTCCCCGTGGTATCCTGCAGAGAGAGAGAGGACTGTCTCAGCAATACACTCCCCGTGGTATCCTGCAGAGAGAGAGAGAGAGAGACTGTCTCAGCAATACACTCCCCGTGGTATCCTGCAGAGAGAGAGAGGACTGTCTCAGCAATACACTCCCCGTGGTATCCTGCAGAGAGAGAGAGACTGTCTCAGCAGGACTGTCTCAGCAATACACTCCCTGTGGTATCCTGCAGAGAGAGAGAGAGAGACTGTCTCAGCAATACACTCCCCTGCAGTGGTATCCTGCAGAGAGAGAGAGGACTGTCTCAGCAATACACTCCCCGTGGTATCCTGCAGAGAGAGAGAATACACTCCCCGGATCTGTCTCAGCAATACACTCCCCGTGGTATCCTGCAGAGAGAGAGGACTGTCTCAGCAATACACTCCCTGTGGTAGCAATACACTCCCTGTGGTATCCTGCAGAGAGAGAGGACTGTCTCAGCAATACACTCCCCGTGGTATCCTGCAGAGAGAGAGAGAGACTGTCTCAGCAATACACTCCCCGTGGTATCCTGCA
>NC_088224.1:8341924-8361924 GCF_036934945.1 Oncorhynchus masou masou
GTTCTTGGAGTGTTTCTTAGAGAACAGTATTGTTGAGCGTACAGTATTGTTGAGCGTACAGTATTGTTGAGCGTACAGTATTGTTGAGCGTACGGTATTGTTGAGCGTACGGTATTGTTGAGCGTACGGTATTGTTGAGCGTACAGTATTGTTGAGCGTACAGTATTGTTGAGCGTACAGTGTTGTTGAGCGTACAGTATTGTTGAGCGTACAGTATTGTTGAGCGAACAGTATTGTTGAGCGTACAGTATTGTTGAGCGTACAGTATTGTTGAGCGTACAGTATTGTTGAGCGTACGGTATTGTTGAGCGTACGGTATTGTTGAGCGTACGGTATTGTTGAGCGTACGGTATTGTTGAGCGTACCGTATTGTTGAGCGTACGGTATTGTTGAGCGTACGGTATTGTTGAGCGTACGTATTGTTGAGCGTATACGGTATTGTTGAGCGTACCGTATTGTTGAGCGTACCGTATTGTTGAGCGTACGGTATTGTTGAGCGTACGGTATTGTTGAGCGTACGGTATTGTTGAGCGTACAGTATTGTTGAGCGTACCGTGTTGTTGAGCGTACAGTATTGTTGAGCGTACAGTATTGTTGAGCGTACCGTATTGTTGAGCGTACCGTATTGTTGAGCGTACCGTATTGTTGAGCGTACCGTATTGTTGAGCGTACCGTATTGTTGAGCGTACAGTGTTGTTGAGCGTACGGTATTGTTGAGCGTACGGTATTGTTGAGCGTACCGTATTGTTGAGCGTACAGTGTTGTTGAGCGTACGGTATTGTTGAGCGTACAGTGTTGTTGAGGGTACAGTGTTGTTGAGCGTACGGTATTGTTGAGCGTACAGTGTTGTTGAGCGTACGGTATTGTTGAGCGTACCGTATTGTTGAGCGTACAGTGTTGTTGAGCGTACGGTATTGTTGAGCGTACGGTATTGTTGAGCGTACCGTATTGTTGAGCGTACCGTATTGTTGAGCGTACCGTATTGTTGAGCGTACGGTATTGTTTAGCGTACAGAGTTGTTGAGCGTACGGTATTGTTGAGCGTACGGTATTGTTGAGCGTACAGTGTTGTTGAGCGTACTTCACCCGTAAAGTAATCTCTTGTTTATTCTAACCTCTTAGCTCTGCTCTTTCAGCAAGAGACTGATAAATGAGCTGGTTTGGGAAACAAACCCAGGCACACACACTGGTTGAATCAATGTTGTTTCCATGTCATTTTAATAAAATTACGTTGCACCAACTTGGAATAGACGATGAATTGATGTCTGTGCCCAGAGGGATAGTGATTCACAGAGGACACTAATGCCGAAAATTTCAACAATGGTGGTTGGATCTCACTGTCCCAAAGTGGCTTCCTTTCCTCCTTTCCCAGTCCCTTGTCTCCTTTCTTTCATTTGCACTGACAAGAGGTATGACTCTTTAGAGTATTGAGAGACACCCACAGGGTCAATAGTCAATTGCCAAGGCTACATCCAAGTACTCTTAAAATGCTCCTTTTCCTCATCAGCACTTACATAAGTGAAACAACAGGATTGATTTGTATTGCTGACAGTCATGCAGATCGGTGGGAATAAAGAAAATGAAGAGGAGACAAGGAAAGGAAGAGGAGACAAGGAAAGGAAGAGGAGACAAGGAAAGTAAGAGGAGACAAGGAAAGGAAGAGGAGACAAGGAAAGGAAACAAGGAAAGGAAGAGGAGAGAAGGAAAGGAAGAGGAGACAAGGAAAGGAAGAGGAGACAAGGAAAGGAAGAGGAGACAAGCAAAGGAAGAGGAGAGAAGGAAAGGAAGAGGAGACAAGGAAAGAGACGGTTCCATACAGTGTGTGTGTGTGTGTGTGTGTGTGTGTGTGTGTGTGTGTGTGTGTGTGTGTGTGTGTGTGTGTGTGCGTGTGTGTGAGCACTGCGTGTGACTGTGTGCGTGCCTCCTACATCAAGCTAAGACAAACCAACGGCAGAAAGTGCCCAGACAGCAGATATGAAAGCTGCAGACCAGCGATGCTTTAACTTGGTGCTTGTTGTTCTCTAGCCATGGTTGCCATCTCTGATCAGCTATTACACGCCTGTCATTTGCCAAAGAGACTGGTCTTTCTTCAAATATGAACATTAAATGAACTCGATAACATTTGATAACCCTTGCAGCTACAGTTTCAACCAATCACAATGTTTATGCAAATTAGACCGATAGGAAAACATTCTAGTTTAATTCAGACATTTCCTTTGAAATGTTCTAACATTGGGCATTCTGACATAAACATAAACATTGGGCACAGGGAGAACTATATTGCTACTTCAGGGACACGCATTGGGCTAGGCTACTGGTTCGCAGGTTAGCGCTTGTCATTGTGAATCTTGTTCGGGAGGCAGCTCTGCAGAGTCGTCACTAGCTGGCACAGACCCAACGTCATCCAATCTGATTTAGTTTAAACCTTAACCACACTGCTAACCTTAAACCAGTTTTCATGAATATATAGACAATTTTGACTTTGCAGCAGGCCTATCCAAGGGGGAAGTGCTCAGTTCTGCCTCAAGGACAATAAATGTCAACCTGCTACTGGTTCAAGAGCTATTAGGGCAATACAGAGATGATGGAGAGAGAGAGAGAGAGAGAGAGAGAGATGCCAGCGGAGATGCATGATTTGCTTATGGAGAGAGAAGTCAAGATAGAGATGTGTAAGTTCGATGTTAATTCATAGACTGGGCTATTAATATTAATTTTGCTAGCCTTTAATTAAGGCTGTTGACGTAGACAAAACAGGTAATCCCAAAATGGCAAGTTCACGTTCTCATCCATAAATGCATATCAATAGCTCTTACACAAAGTGTGCCATGACTATGGAAATAATACCTTCTGAATCGGGAGGATGGACAATTATCTATGTTTTTATTTTCTTATTATTAATTGTTTAAACTTACAATCTTCAATAGCTCTTAGACAAGGCGTGCCATGACCACGAAAAACTGTAGCAGGGGAGAATAGACAAAAATCCACAGCTTTAAAAAAAATAATTAAACTTTGTTTAATAGCTCTTTCTTTTAAAGTGTAGGTTGGCCTCCCGAGTGGTACAGAGGTCTGCTTAGCAGTGCCTGAGGCATCACTACAGATCCGGGTTCAATCCCGGGCTGTGTCGCAGCCTGCCGCGACCGGGAGACCCATGAGGCGACGCACAATTGGTCCAGCGTCGTCCGGGTAACGGGAGGGTTTGGCTGGCTGGGATATCCTTGCCCCATTGTGCTTTAGCAACTCCTGTGGCGGTCTTGGCGCATTCACGCCGCTAACACGGTCGCCAGTTGTACAGTGTTTCCTCCAACACATTGGTGTGGCTGGCTTCCGGGTTAAAGTGAGCAGTGTGTCAAGAAGCAGTATGGCTTGGACCCATTCATTCTGACATTAATGCAGAAGATATTGGCATACTTTGCCTAATGCCGGTTTGGCCGGACGAGTGTGCTTGCATATTCCCTTTAAAGACCTTCACTTGAAAAATGATAATAAAGTGGCAATAGTACTGTTTGTCCATCTTGAGACGCCGTACCCAGTATACAGTCGTGGCCAAATGTTTTGAGAATGACACAAATATTAATTTTCACAAAGTCTGCTGCCTCAGTTTGAATGATGGCAATTTACATATACTCCAGAATGTTATGAAGAGTGATCAGATTAATTACAATTAATTGCAAAGTCCCTCTTTGCCATGGAAATGAACTGAAACCCCCCAACAACATTTCCACTGCATTTCAGCCCTGCCACAAAAGGACCAGCTGACATCCTGTCAGTGATTCTCTCTTTACCACAGGTGTGAGTGTTGACGAGGACAAGGCTGGAGATCACTCTGTCATGCTGATTGAGTTCGGATAACAGACTGGAAGCTTCAAAAGGAGGGTGGTGCTTGGAATCATTGTTCTTCCTCTGTCAACCATGGTTACATGCAAAGAAACACGTGCCGTCATCATTGCTTTGCACAAATAGGGCTTCACAGGCAAGGATATTGCAAGGATATTGCTGCCGGTAAGATTGCACCTAAATCAAGCATTTATTGGATCATCAAGGACTTCAAGGAGAACTGGTCAATTGTTGTGAAGAAGGCTTCAGGGCGCCCAAGAAAGTCCAGCAAGCGCCAGAACCGTGTCCTAAAGTTGATTCAGCTGTGGGATCGGGATACCACTAGTACAGAGCTTGCTCAGGAATGGCAGCAGGCAGGTGTGAGTGCATCTGCACGCACAGTGAGGCAAAGACTTTTGGAGGAAGGCCTGGTGTCAAGAAGGGCAGCAAAGAAGCCACTTCTCTCCAGGAAAAACATCAGGGACAGACTGATATTCTGCAAAAGGTACAGGGATTGGACTGCTGAGGACTGGGGTAAAGTCTTTTCTCTGATGATTCCACTTTCCGATTGTTTGGGGCATCTGGAGAAAAGCTTGTCCGGGGAAGACAAGGTGAGCGCTACCATCAGTCCTGTGTCATGACCACAGTAAAGCATCCTGAGACCATTCATGTGTGGGGTTGCTTCTCAGCCAATGGAGTGGGCTCACTCACAATTTTGCCAAATTCCGACAAACTCCAAGCATTGATTATGCAAGAATGGGCTGCCATCAGTCAGGATGTGGTCCAGAAGTTAATTGACAGCATGCCAGGGCGGATTGCAGAGGTCTGGAAAAAGAAGGGTCAACACTGCAGATATTGACTCTGCATCAACTTCATGTAATTGTCAATAAAAGCCTTTGACACTTATGAAATGCTTATAATTATACTTTAGTATTCCATAGTAACATCTGACACACTGAAGCAGCAAACTTTATGAAAATTATTATTTGTGTCATTCTCAAAACGTTTGGCCACGACTGTACACTTCCTCAAAATGGTCAGAATTAATATGGTATAACTCAAGAAATCTGTCATTTAATTCTCACGTTTTTGTAGAGGAGATCTTAGTCGCGCACTTTTACATCTACCGTTTATGAACTGATACACAAAACGATCCCTGATTCAAAACTTAAAATGTTTCAAATTAAATTATTTAAAAAAATTATTGCAACCAATAGAATGTTATAAATACAACCTTCCCAGCTCTCCAGATTTTGCTATGAAGAGACAGAATCATTAGATCATTTGTTTTGGTATTGTCCATATGTAGCTTGTTTTTTGGTTGCAGGTTTGGGAAGAATTAATAAATTATCCTGGAGCCCTGCTGGGTGATTTGAAAAGGTCATAGCCAATCGATCAATAATATAATAATACTTATAGCAAGAAGGTTTAATCTTAAATTTACAATCTGTAGAACCTGAATAGAATTATTCAGAACTTTTGCGAAACATCAGAGCAGAAATAATATAGAAATAGAAAATAGAAATATATTTTTTTAAATAATTTTTATATTATTATCATTAATATTTCAGCAGAAATAATATATGGCAAATAGCAATCAAACCTGGATGGTGTTCAGAGATAGATAGGAGGGGTTAAGGGTAGCTGAAGACTGGGACTAAAAACAAACAAAAGATAACTAAGGTGAGGTACGCGTAAAATGTAAAGTGCGTTCGGAAAACATTCAGACCCGTTGACTTTTTCCACATTTGTTACATTACAGCCTTATTCTAAAATTGATTAAATCGTTTTTTCCCCCCTCATCAATCTACACACAATACCACATAATGACAAAGCAAAAACAGTTTTTATTTTTTTTATTTTTGCAGATTAGTGTAAAAAAATAAAATGAAATACCGTATGTACATAAGTATTCAGACCCTTTGCTATGAGACTCTAAATTGAACTCAGATGCATTCTGTTTCCATTGACCATCCTTCAGATGTTTCTACAACTTGATTGGAGTCCACCTGTGGTAAATTCAATTGATTGGACATGATTTCGAAAGGCACACACCTGTCTATATAAGATCCCACAGTTGACAGTACAAGTCAGAGCAAAAACCAAGTCATGAGGTCGAAGGAATTGTCCATTGAGCTCCAGAACAGGGTTGGGTCGAAAAAAAGGTACCAACAAAAATTCTACAGTATTGTAGGTCCCCAAGAACACAGTGGCCTCCATCAGTCTTAAATGGAAGACGTTTGGAACACCCAATACTCGTCCTGGAGCTGGCCAAACTCAATCAATCCGGACTATGCAGAGGAAAATGGGAGAAACTCCTCAAATACAGGTGCACCAAGTTTGTAGCGTCATACCCAAGAATACTCAAGGTTGTAATCGCAGCCAAAGGTGCTTCAACAAAGTACTGAGTCAAGGGTCTGAATACTTATGCAAATTAGGTCAAAGAAATCTACTCTAAGCAAGTCTCTTCTTATTATTGGTGTCATTTAGCCTAAAACCCCAAACAGCAAGCAAAGCAGGTGTACAAGCGCACACATTTATATTTCTTTTCATCAACAAATAACCTTCAGTTCATTACATTTTTTTTACTTCAAAATTGCACTGTTGGTTAGGACCTGTAAGTAATCATTTCACTGTAAGGTGAAATAGGGGTGAAACCTGTTGTGTTGGGGCACATGACAAATAAACTTTGATTTAATTTACTTTTCTTCTCTAATCAAAATGAAAAGAAAACAGTTAAATACATTTACTCGTTAAAATTGTATCTTTCAAATAATTTATCTAAAAAAAATTTTAATATAGTCCCATATATTTCAATTTTTTACATTTTGACGACCCCACTCCAGTTCCCACTTCTCAAACCCAACTTTGAATACCACTGCTCTACAGGGAGGCAGGTTTTCCTGTCTACTGTTTTTATTGGAAAGGCTGTGCTCACTGAGTCTCTCTCTCTCTATCCCTCTCTCTCTCTCTCTCTCTCTCTCTCTCTCTCTCTCTCTCTCTCTCTCTCTCTCTCTCTCTCTCTCTCTCTCTCTGTCTCTCTCTCTGTCTCTCTCTCTCTCTGTCTCTGTCTCTCTCTCCCTCTCTCTCTGTCTCTCTCTCTCTAGCTCTCTCTCTCTCTCTCTCTCTCAGCATTGAGAGGAAAGCAGAGCTTTAAGGCCATCTCAACAGAACTAACAGGCTGAGAGGAAAGCGGAGCTTTAATCAGAGGATCAAAGAATCATAGGATCAAAGGATCAATGAATCAGAGGATCAGAGGATCAAAGAATCAGAGAATCAGAGGATCAATGAATCAAAGAATCAGAGAATCAGAGAATCAGAGAATCAAAGAATCAGAGAATCAGAGGATCAAAGAATCAGAGCATCAGAGCATCAGAGAATCCAAGATAATCGGTGCATGGGAATGAGTGTTTGTGTGTGAGTTAGAGGAAAGAGAGGAGAGAGAAAGAGAGAAAGCGAGGAGAGAGGAGAGCTAGTTAGAGTTGAGAGAGAAGAGACATGAGGGAGAGAGAGGGAGAGAGAAGAGAGGAGAAAGAAGAGAGACGGAGAGAGGAGAGAGAAAGAAGAGAGAGATAGCAGAGAGGAGAGAGGGAGCGAGAGGGAAAGAGAGGAGAGAGATAGGAGAGTAAAATATATCATTCAGTTATCCTTCTATCCTCAGACAACAGTAAAAGAGGACGTGAGTCAAGACAGTTGAACAATATCCCTCTTTATTTAAATAGGCAAGTCAGATAACAACAAAATCTTATTTACCCAACTCCCCAACAGTTTAATAAAATAGAACAGAAAACAGACACATACAAATTAGATACAGTGCCTTGCAAAACTATTCTGCCCCCTTGAACTTTGCGACCTTTTGCCACATTTCAGGCTTCAAATATAAAGATATAAAACTGTATTTTTTGTGAAGAATCAACAACAAGTGGGACACAATCATGAAGTGGAATGACATTTATTGGATATTTCAAACTTTTTTAACAAATCAAAAACTGAAAAATTTGGCGTGCAAAATTATTCAGCCCTTTACTTTCAGTGCAGCAAACTCTCTCCAGAAGTTCAGTGAGGATCTCTGAATGATCCAATGTTGACCTAAATGACTAATGATGATAAATACAATCCACCTGTATGTAATCAAGTCTCCGTATAAATGCACCTGCACTGTGCAGAGATCTACAGCCGAGGTGGGAGACTCTGTCCATAGGACAACAATCAGTCGTATATTGCACAAATCTGGCCTTTATGGAAGAGTGGCAAGAAGAAAGCCATTTCTTAAAGATATCCATAAAAAGTGTTGTTTAAAGTTTGCCACAAGCCACCTGGGAGACACACCAAACATGTGGAAGAAGATGCTCTGGTCAGATGAAACCAAAATTGAACTTTTTGGCAACAATGCAAAATGTTATGTTTGGCGTAAAAGCAACACAGCTCATCACCCTGAACACACCATACCCACTGTCAAACATGGTGGTGGCAGCATCATGGTTTGGGCCTGCTTTTCTTCAGCAGTGACATGGAAGATGGTTAAAATTGATGGGAAGATGGATGGAGCCAAATACAGGACCATTCTGCAAAAGACCTGAGACTGGGACGGAGATTTGTCTTCCAACAAGACAATGATCCAAAACATAAAGCAAAATCTACAATGAAATGGTTCAAAAATAAACATATCCAGGTGTTAGAATGGCCAAGTCAAAGTCCAGACCTGAATCCAATCGAGAATCTGTGGAAAGAACTGAAAACTGCTGTTCACAAACCAACCTCACCTTGCTCGAGCTGTTTTGCCAGGAGGAATGGGAAAAAATTTCAGTCTCTCGATGTGCAAAACTGATAGAGACATACCCCAAGCGACTTACAGCTGTAATCGCAGCAAAAGGTGGCGCTACAAAGTATTGACTTAAGGGGGCTGAATAATTTTGCACGCCCAATTTTTCAGTTTTTGATTTGTTAAAAAAGTTTGAAATATCCAATACATTTCGTTCCACTTCATGATTGTGTCCCACTTGTTGTTGATTCTTCACAAAAAAATACAGTTTTATATCTTTATGTTTGAAGCCTGAAATGTGGCAAAAGGTCGCAAAGTTCAAGGGGGCCGAATACTTTCGCAAGGCATTGTATATAAATACAGTAACGTTACCTGGCTCCTCTTCTCCCACTGACAGGTTACTATGACAGGTTGCTATGACAGGTTGCTATGACAGGTTGCTATGACCTTTAACGTTACCTCTTCTCCCCCTGAGAAAGAGCAGGTGACAGGTTGCTATGACAGGTTGCTATGACAGGTTGCTATGACAGGTTGCTATAATCTTTAACATGACCTCTTCTCCCACTGACAGGTTGCTATGGCAGGTTGCTATGACCTTTAACGTTGCCTCTTCTCCCACTGAGAAAGAGCAGGTGACAGGTTGCTATGACAGGTTGCTATGAGCAGAAAGGTGTGTGATGTCAAACCAGGAGTAAAGACACATTAGGACCCTTCTCACCTTCTGTCCTGTTGGTTCTGTCCGTGTGTCACACACTTTCTCACCTCTCTTGTGGTGTCCGTCTGTCTGTCTGTTTTTCTACCTAGACACTTTCTCACCTCTCCTGTGATGTGTGTGCGCATGTATTTGCATGTGTGTCTCTGTGCGCCCGTGTGTGTGTGTGTGTGTGTGTGTGTGTGTGTGTGTGTGTATAGACTCAACTCTGTCGGCTCCTCTCAATGTGACGATCAGGGAGCTGGAGGCGAACACAGCCATAGTCACATGGGAGATACTGGAGGGAGATCCCGTCATCGGATTCGCCGTAACACAACAGGTAGGGGAGTGTGTGTGTTTGTGTGTCTCTGTCTGACTGTGAGTGCACGTCTGCGAGTTTGTGTTTGTGTGTTGGATTAAGTCGGGAGTTGGTGAGTTGAACTACAATTGTGTGATGAGGGACCTTGTCTGATTCTGAGAGACAGAAAACTCATGTTTGCTACCAGATCTGATGCCTCAGCTTTGTCTCAGTGGGCCAATACAGTCGGCCAGGACAGTGGGCTAGGAGAGTGGACCAATACAGTGGGCCAGGACAGTGGGCCAATACAGTGGACCAATACAGTGGGCCAGGACAGTGGGCCAATACAGTGGGCCAGGACAGTGGGCAAGGACAGTGGGCTAAGACAGTGGACCAATACAGTGGGCCAGGACAGTGGGCCAAAACAGTGAACTACGACAGTGGATCAGGACAGTGGGCCAGGACAGTGGGCCAGGACAGTGGGCTAAGACAGTGGACCAATACAGTGGGCCAATACAGTGGCCCAGGACAGTGGGCTAAGACAGTGGACCAATACAGTGAACTAGGACAGTGGGCCAATCCAGTGGGCTAGGACAGTGGGCCAGGACAGTGGGCAAATACAGTGGGCTAGGACAGTGGGCCAGGACAGTGGGCTAAGACAGTGGACCAATACAGTGGGCCATGACAGTGGGCCAATACAGTGGTCCACGACAGTGGGACAGGACTGTGGGCTAGGAGAGTGGACCAATACAGTGGGCCAGGACAGAGGGCTAAAACAGTGCACTAGGACAGTGGGCTAGGACAGTGGGCCAATACAGTGAATGAGGACAGTGGGCCAGGACAGTGACCTGGGACAGTGGGCCAGGACAGTGGGCTAGGACAGTGGGCCAGGACAGTGGGCTAGGACAGTGGGCTAGGACAGTGGGCTAGGACAGTGGGCCAATACAGTGAATGAGGACAGTGGGCCAGGACAGTGACCTAGGACAGTGGGCCAATACAGTGAACGAGGACAGTGGGCCAATACAGTGAACGATGACAGTGGGTTCAGACAGTGAAGTAGGACAGTGGGCCAATACAGTGGGCTAGGACAGCAGGCCAATACAGTGGGCTAGGAGAGAGGGCCAATACAGTGGGCTAGGACAGTGGGATAGGACAGTGGGTCAGGACAGTGGGCTAGGACAGTGGGCCAAAGCAGTGGGCTAGGACAGTGGGCTAGGACAGTGGGCCAATACAGTGGGCTAGGACAGTGGGCCAATAAAGTGGGCTAGGACAGTGGGGCAGGACAGTGGGCCAATACAGTGGGCTAGGACAGTGGGCCAATACAGTGGGCTAGGACAGTGGGCTAGGACATTGGGCCAGGACAGTGGGCCAATACAGTGGGCTAGGACCGTGGGCTAGGACAGTGGGCCAGGACAGTCAGCCAATAAAGTGGACTAGGACAGTGGGTCGATAGAGTGGGCTAGGATAGAGGGCCAAAACAGTGAACTAAGACAGTGGCTAATACTGTGGGCCAATACAGCGGGCAGGGACAGTGGGCCAGGACGGTGGGCTAGGACAGTGGGCCAATACAGTGGACTAGGACAGTGGGCCAGGACAGTCGGCCAATACCGTGGGCTAGGCCAGTGGGCCAATACAGTGAGACAATACAGTGGGCTAGGCCAGTGGGCCAATACAGTGAGACAATACAGTGGTTTAGGACAGTGGGCTTGGACAGTGGGCCAATACAGTGGGCTATGACAGTGGTTCAGGACAGTGTGCTAGGACAGTAGGCCAGGACAGTGGGCCAATACAGTGGGCTAGTACAGTGGGCCAGGACAGTGGGCCAATACAGTGGGCTAGGACAGTTGGCCAATACAGTGGGCTAATAGAGTGGACTAGGACAGCGGGCCAAAACAGTGGGCTAGGACTGTGGGCCAGGACAGTAGGCCAATACAGTGGGCTAGGACATTGGGCCGGGAGAGTGGGCCAGGACAGTGGGCCAATACAATGGGCTATGACAGTGGTTCAGGACAGTGTGCTAGGACAGTGGGCCAGGACAGTGGGCCAATACAGTGGCTTGGACAGTGGGCCAATACAGTGGGCTAGGACAGTGGGCCAATACAGTGGGCTAATAGAGTGGGCTAGGACAGTGGGCCAATACAGTGGGCCAATACTGTGGGCCAATACTGTGGGCCAATACAGTGGGCCAATACTGTGGGCCAATACAGTGGGCTAATAGAGTGGGCTAGGACAGTGGGCCCATACAGTGGGCCAATACTGTGGGCCAATACAGTGGGCCAATACAGTGGACCAATACAGTGGGCCAATACAGTGGGCCAATACAGTGAGGCTAGAGCAGTAGGCTTTGTCTAAGTGGGATAGGTCAGTGGATATGGCAGTGGGATAGGGCAGGTTAGATATCTGATATCTTGGTCTGTATCCTTGTGTTACGGCCCTAAATGTAACCCAAACTGTTGTCATTGGTTACAGAAGAAGGATGTGCGCATGCTGCGGTACATCCAGGAAGTAAACACGACCACGCGCTCCTGTGCATTATGGGACTTGGAGGAGGACACAGAGTACATTGTTCATGTCCAGAGCGTCAGCATGGGAGGCAGCAGTCCTCCCAGTGACCCGGTCAGCTTCAGAACTCCCAGAGAGTCTGAGAAACTGGCCTCCACAGGCCCAGGTAGGTAACATACACACACACACACACACATGCACATGCACACACACACAATCACAAAAATACAGACTGAAAATGTCAAAACCAACAGGCACGTTTTCTCACAACGGGGTTCCAGCTTCATACAACACCTCATACATTGTCCTGTTAAAATGTCCTGTTAAAATGTCCTGTTTAAAATGTCCTGGCTATTGTACCGTTTTAATACAGAGTAGAAACGCCTGGCTGTTCTTTGTCAGCCCCCCCCCACCACCACCACCCCAATAAATGTAATTCCCACTTGTAATGCTAAAGCTGTTAACTAGAGCATCTCCGTAGCACTTCCAGTTTGACCATGTCCTCTCTCGGCGACCCAGATACACACAGAGAAGAGAAAGACATCAGCCCTTACATCACACCGCGGATAAACACATTACACTGGGGATGTTGGGAAAACATTAGGGATTGTAACATGCTAGGTGCCATGGTTACCTTATTTTTATAATCTTGTTTCAACGTTTAAAGGACATTATTCGTACTAAAATACAAACAATTGAGAATCAGTCCTGAAGGAGCAGATTATCACAGTACCATACATTATAACATCCTCCTAAACCACCAGATTATCACAGTACCATACATTATAGAACGCTCCTAATCCACCAGATTACCACAGTACCATACATTATAACATCATCCTAATCCACCAGATTATCACAGTACCATACATTATAAAACCCTCCTAATCCACCAGATTACCACAGTACCATACATTATAAAACCCTCCTAATCCAGCAGATTACCACAGTACCATACAAGATAAAACCCTCCTAATCCAGCAGATTACCACAGTACCATACATTATAAAACCCTCCTAATCCAGCAGATTACCACAGTACCATACAAGATAAAACCCTCCTAATCCAGCAGATTACCACGACAACATACATTATAAAACCCTCCTAATCCAGCAGATTACCACAGTACCATACATTATAAAACCCTCCTAATCCAGCAGATTACCACAGTACCATACAAGATAAAACCCTCCTAATCCAGCAGATTACCACAGTACC
Organism: Oncorhynchus masou masou; assembly: GCF_036934945.1. Classification (NCBI taxonomy): domain Eukaryota; kingdom Metazoa; phylum Chordata; class Actinopteri; order Salmoniformes; family Salmonidae; genus Oncorhynchus; species Oncorhynchus masou. Next base: position 8,355,211 of record NC_088224.1, read on the forward strand.
ATACATTATAAAACCCTCCTAATCCAGCAGATTACCACAGTACCATACAAGATAAAACCCTCCTAATCCAGCAGATTACCACAGTACCATACATTATAAAACCCTCCTAATCCAGCAGATTACCACGGCAACATATGTTATAAAACGATGAGTGTTTCCTGAGAAACTAACGTCCTCTAACGTCCTGAGTCTACACAGGTGGGCATGCGTGTGTGTGTGTGTGTGTGTGTGTGTGTGTGTGTGTGTGTGTGTGTGTGTGTGTGTGTGTGTGTGTGTGTATGTGTGTGTGTGTGTGTGTGTGCGCGCGCATATGTCTGTGTGCGTTTGTATGTGTTTGTCAGTGCATTTGTATGTGTGTGTGTGTGTGTGTGTGTGTGTGTGTGTGTGTGTGTGTGTGTGTGAGTGTGGTGTGTGTGTGTGTTCATGTGCGTGAGTGTGGTGTGTTTGTGTGTGGGGTGTGTGTGTTCATTTCCATGAGTATGAGAGTGGGGTTGTGTTTGTGTTTGTATGTGTGGCATGTGTGTGTTTGTGTGAGTGTGTCTGTGTGTGTGTGGTGTGTGTGTGTTTGTGTGTGTGTGGTGTGTGTGTGTGTGTGTGTGTTTGTGTGTGTGTGGTGTGTGTGTTTGTGTGTGTGACAACTGCTCTGGTTATCGTTAGTCATATATGACAGCCGCCAGGTGACATCTCTGTTTGCGGTGTGTGTGTGTGTGTGTATCTGTGTGCGTGTGTGTGTTTGTGTGTGTCTGTGTGCGTTGTGTGTGTGCTTCTCTCTAATACCTTACCTCCAGCCCTGTGGTGACAGTGTGAGGTGAGTTGTGATTCATTAGGAGCCATGATTAAATCACCACTCATTACGACGTCTCTATCCCCTCTCTCCACTATAAATCAACACACACACACACACACACACACACACACACACACACACACACACACACACACACACACACACACACACACACACACACACACACACACACACACACCAGTCATTATGTTCCCGTCCATCCTCTCCCTCCTATGACTCAATACAACCCTATTACCATCACTTTAATTGCTCCCTCACATTGGCTAACCGGGCTATCTGCATTGTGTCCCACCACCCACCAACCCCTCATAAAGATATAAAACTGTATTTTTTTGTGAAGAATCAACAACAAGTGGGACACAATCATGAAGTGGAACGACATTTATTGGATATTTCAAACTTTTTTAACAAATCAAAAACTGAAAAATTGGGCGTGCAAAATTATTCAGCCCCCTTAAATTAATACTTTGTAGCGCCATCTTTTGCTGCGATTACAGCTGTAAATCGCTTGGGGTATGTGTCTATCAGTTTTGTACATCGAGAGACTGAAATTTTTTCAGCATTTCACTGTGAGGTCTACTACACCTGTTGTATTCAGCATTTCACTGTAAGGTCTACTACACCTGTTGTATTCAGCATTTCACTGTAAGGTCTACTACACCTGTTGTATTCAGCATTTCACTGTAAGGTCTACTACACCTGTTGTATTCAGCATTTCACTGTGAGGTCTACTACACCTGTTGTATTCAGCATTTCACTGTTAGGTCTACTACACCTGTTGTATTCAGCATTTCACTGTGAGGTCTACTACACCTGTTGTATTCAGCATTTCACTGTAAGGTCTACTACACCTGTTGTATTCAGCATTTCACTGTGAGGTCTACTACACCTGTTGTATTCAGCATTTCACTGTAAGGTCTACTACACCTGTTGTATTCAGCATTTCACTGTGAGGTCTACTGCACCTGTTGTATTCAGCATTTCACTGTTAGGTCTACTACACCTGTTGTATTCAGCATTTCACTGTGAGGTCTACTACACCTGTTGTATTCAGCATTTCACTGTAAGGTCTACTACACCTGTTGTATTCAGCATTTCACTGTAAGGTCTACTACACCTGTTGTATTCAGCATTTCACTGTGAGGTCTACTGCACCTGTTGTATTCAGCATTTCACTGTTAGGTCTACTACACCTGTTGTATTCAGCATTTCACTGTATGGTCTACTACACCTGTTGTATTCAGCATTTCACTGTAAGGTCTACTACACCTGTTGTATTCAGCATTTCACTGTAAGGTCTACTACACCTGTTGTATTCAGCATTTCACTGTATGGTCTACTACACCTGTTGTATTCAGCATTTCACTGTGAGGTCTACTACACCTGTTGTATTCAGCATTTCACTGTATGGTCTACTACACCTGTTGTATTCAGCATTTCACTGTAAGGTCTACTACACCTGTAGTATTCAGCATTTCACTGTATGGTCTACTACACCTGTTGTATTACCATCCCGATTACCATCTGGTTTATATAACCACCATTACAACACAACACCCTGATACTGTCTACAGGGCAAAATGATTCACCCCCTCCTTGGCATTTTTCCTATTTTTTAGCATTACAAACTATAATTTAAATTGATTTATATTTGGATTCCAAGTAATAGCGTCACGATTTCTGCCGAAGTTGGTCCCTCTCCTTGTTCGTGCGGTGTTCGAGGGTCGACGTCACTGACCTTCTAGCCATCGCCGATCCACTTATCATTTTCCATTGGTTTTGTCTCGTCTTCCATCACACCTGGTTCCAATTCCATCAATTACATGTTGTGTATGTAACCCTCTGTTCCCCCTCATGTCCTTGTGGGTAATTGTTTCTTGTAGTGCTTCTGCAACGGTTTGCTGGTATTTACCGGGTTTTGTTTTGACCCATTTATGTTATTGTTCTGTTGACGGTGGTTTATGGATATTAAACCGTTGTAAATCAGTTTTCCTGCGCCTGACTTCTCTGCCGCCAGTAGCACCTCACTACAAATAATCCAAATTGGTTAAGTGAAATGAAAAAAAGACAATATTTCACAAAATACTAAACGGAAAAGTGGTGTGTGCATATGTATATATTCACCCCCTTTGGTATGAAGCCCCTAAATAAGATCTGGTGCAACTAATTACCTTCAGGAGTCACATAATTAGTTAAATGTGCGTAATCTAAGTGTCACATTATCTGTCACATGATCTCAGTGTATATATACACCTGTTCTGAAAGGCCCCAGAGTCTGCAACACCACTAAGCAAGGGGCACCACCAAGCAAGCGGCACCATGAAGACCAAGGAGTTCTCCAAACAGGTCAGGGACAGAGTTGTGGAGAAGTACAGATCGGGGTTGGGTTATAAAAAAATATCAGAGACTTTGAACATCCCACGGAGCACCATTAAATCCATTATTTAAAAATTGAAAGAATATGGCACCACAACAAACCTGCCAAGAGAGGGGCGCCCACCAAAACTCATGTACCAGGCAAGGAGGGCATTAATCAGAGAGGCAACAAAGAGACCAAAGATGACCCTGAAGGAGCTGCAAAGCTCCACAGCGGAGATTGGAGTATCTGTCCATAGGACCACTTTAAGCCGTTTATTCCACAGAGCTGGGCTTTATGGAAGAGTGGCCACAAAAAAAGCCATTGCTTAAAGAGAAAAATAAGCAAACATATTTGGTGTTCACCAAAAGGCAAGTGGGAGACTCCCCAAACATATATGAAAGTAGCTACTCTGGTCAGATGAGAGAGCTTTATGGCCATCAAGGAAAACGCTATGTCTGGCACAAACTCAACACCTCTCATCACCCTGAGAACACCATCCCCACAGTGAAGCGTGGTGGCAGCATCAGTCTGTGGGTATGTTTTTTTTAAATCAGCAGGGACTGAGAAACTGGTCAGAATTCAAGGAATGATGGATGGTGATAAATATAGGTAAATTCTTTAGGGAAACCTGTTTCAGTCTTCCAGAGATTTGAGACTGGGACGGAGGTTCACCTTCCAGCAGGACAATGAGCCTAAGCATACTGCTAAAGCAACACTCGAGTGGCTTAAGGGGAAACATTTAAATGTCTTGGAATGGCCTAGTCAAAGCCCAGACCTCAATCCAATTGTGAATCTGTGGTATGACTTAAAGATTACTGTACACCAGCGGAACCCATCCAACTTGAAGGAGCTGGAGCAGTTTTGGGGGTTGAATAGATATGCACACTCAAGTTTTCATTTTTTTGTCTTATTTCTTGTTTGTTTCACAATAAAAAGTGTTAGGCACGTTGTGTAAATCAAATTATACAACCGGCCATAAAAATCCATTTTAATTCCAGGTTCCAAGTCAACAAAATAGGAAAAATGTCAAAAATGGGGGATGAATACTTTCGCAATCCACTGTATTTTCTCTCCCTCTCTCTCTCTCTCTCTCTCTCTCTCTCTCTCTCTCTCTGTCTCTCTGTCTCTCTCTCTGTCTCTCTCTCTCGGTCTCTCTGTCTCTCGCTCTCTCTTTCTCTCTGTCTCTCTGTCTCTCTCTCTCTCTGTCTCTCTCTCTCTCTCTGTCTCTCCCTCTCTTTCTCTCTCTCCCTCTCTCTGTCTCTCCCTCTCTTTCTCTCTCTCCCTCTCTCTGTCTCTCCCTCTCTCTGTCTCTCCCTCTCTCTCTCTCTCTCTCTCTCTCTCTCTCTCTCTCTCTCTCTCTCTCTCTCTCTCTCTCTCTCTCTCTCTCTCTCTCTCTCTCTCTCTCTCTCTCTCTCTCTCTCTCCCCCTGTCTCTCTCTCTCTGTCTCTCTGTATCTCTTTCGGCCTCTCTCTCTCTCTCTCTCTCTCTCTCTCTCTCTCTCTCTATCTCTCTCAACTCCTGCAGTAGTCAGTAGTCTGTGTGCCTACTGATGACCATAGGGACTCTGGGTATCTAGCATCATTCAGTCTGCCATCTGTCTGCGGAAATCCAACTCTCACTCAGCCTTTAAAGTGACATTCAGGGTCATATCTAAGGGTTCTTAATACCAGGTCCTTCATGGGCTCTCACCTTTTGAAGGGTACTTAACTCAGGAGGCTCTGACATAGGGAAGCTCCTCTGACTGACAAGGCACTGAACTTTCCCAGATCAACCTGTTTGAGACCCAGGTCCCACCACATTTCAGCCTTAGATGCTTCACCTTTGGTGTTTACAGATCTGAAAGGACTGGATAGATGTCAGCATTATGGTCGTGGCAAAGAGCAGGGAATAGAGCAGAACCAATCCACTCTCTCTCTCTTTCTCTCTCCCTCTCTCTCTCTCTGTCTCTGTCTCTCTGTCTCTGTCTCTCTCTCTGTCTCTGTCTCTCTGTATCTCTCACTCTCTCCCTCTCTTTCTCTCTCCCTCTCTCTCTCTCTGTCTCTGTCTCTCTGTATCTCTCTCTCTGTCTCTGTCTCTGTCTCTCTGTATCTCTCACTCTCTCCCTCTCTTTCTCTCTCCCTCTCTCTCTCTCTGTCTCTGTCTCTCTGTATCTCTCTCTGTCTCTGTCTCTCTCTCTGTCTCTGTCTCTCTGTATCTCTCACTCTGTCTCTGTCTCTCTCTCTGTCTCTGTCTCTCTGTATCTCTCTCTGTCTCTGTCTCTCTCTCTGTCTCTGTCTCTCTGTATCTCTCACTCTCTCCCTCTCTTTCTCTCTCCCTCTCTCTCTCTCTGTCTCTGTCTCTCTGTATCTCTCTCTCTGTCTCTGTCTCTCTCTCTGTCTCTGTCTCTCTGTATCTCTCACTCTCTCCCTCTCTTTCTCTCTCCCTCTCTCTCTCTCTCTGTCTCTGTCTCTCTGTATCTCTCGCTCTGTCTCTGTCTCTGTCTCTCTGTATCTCTCACTCTCTCCCTCTCTTTCTCTCTCTCTCTCTGTCTCTGTCTCTCTGTATCTCTCTCTGTCTCTGTCTCTCTCTCTGTCTCTGTCTCTCTCTCTGTCTCTGTCTCTCTGTATCTCTCTCTCTGTCTCTGTCTCTCTGTATCTCTCTCTCTGTCTCTGTCTCTCTCTCTGTCTCTGTCTCTCTGTATCTCTCACTCTCTCCCTCTCTTTCTCTCTCCCTCTCTCTCTCTCTGTCTCTGTCTCTCTGTATCTCTCTATCTCTCTGTCTCTGTCTCTCTGTATCTCTCTCTCTCTCTGTCTCTGTCTCTCTGTCTCTGTGTCTCTGTCTCTGTCTCTCTGTATCTCTCTCTCTCTCTCTGTCTCTGTCTCTCTGTATCTCTCTCTCTCTGTCTCTGTCTCTCTGTATCTCTCTCTCTGTCTCTGTCTCTCTCTCTGTCTCTGTCTCTCTGTATCTCTCTCTCTGTCTCTGTCTCTCTGTATCTCTCTCTCTGTCTCTGTCTCTCTCTCTGTCTCTGTCTCTCTGTATCTCTCACTCTCTCCCTCTCTTTCTCTCTCCCTCTCTCTCTCTCTGTCTCTGTCTCTCTGTATCTCTCTCTCTCTCTGTCTCTGTCTCTCTGTATCTCTCTCTCTCTCCTCAGAGGTATCGTCATCAGCCTCATCCTAACGACGTGTTAATTAGCCAAGGTCAGGACATGAAACAGAGACAGGAGACATCAAAAAAGGCTGCTGGGGGTGTGAGGATGACTCACATCTCTTCCTCAAAACAAGTTTGATTTTCCCTGGTTGCTAGGATTACAACATCTCATTTCCAATATGTGTGGATGTTGTTATGTCTTCCCATTCTTCTCCAGATGAGATGGTGATAAAGTAGGTGTGTGTGTGTGTGTGTGGTTTCTACAGTTACCTACAGTATAACTGTGTCTCCTCTCTCCAGATGAGGTGAACAGGGAGGAGATGGAACAGGCAGTGCAGCTCAGAGTTGGAGAGCTCATCATCATCGTAGTGGTGCTCGTCATGTGGGCAGGTATGTCAACCGTAACACAACCGCAACACAA
>NC_088224.1:8366924-8371924 GCF_036934945.1 Oncorhynchus masou masou
TCAATTGAGCGTTTGTCCCATTTTGTGAATTCTTGGTAGGTGAGTGGAAACCAGACCTCACAACCATAAAGGGCAATGTTCTATAACTGATTTAAGTATTTTTAGCCAGATCCTAATTGGGATGTTGAGTTGTATGTTATTTTTGATGGCATAGAAGGCCCTTCTTGCATAGTCTCTTAGATCTCTCTGTCTCTCTCTCTCTGTATTTCTCTCTCTCTGTCTCTCTCTCCCCGTCTGTCTTTGTCTCTCTCTGTCTCTCTCTCTCTCCCCATCTGTCTTTGTCTCTCTCTGTCTCTCTCTCTCCCTGTCTGTCTTTGTCTCTCTCTCTCTCTCCCCGTCTGTCTTTGTCTCTCTCTCTCTCCCCGTCTGTCTTTGTCTCTCTCTCTCTCTCCCTGTCTGTCTTTGTCTCTCTCTCTCTCCCCGTCTGTCTTTGTCTCTCTCTCTCTCCCTGTCTGTCTTTGTCTCTCTCTCTCTCCCCGTCTGTCTTTGTCTCTCTCTCTCTCCCCGTCTGTCTTTGTCTCTCTCTGTCTTTCTCTCTTTCTCTCCCCGTCTGTCTCTCTCTCTCTCTCCCCGTCTGTCTTTGTCTCTCTCTGTATTTCTCTCTCTCCACATCTGTCTTTGTCTCTCTCTGTCTCTGTCTCTCTCTCTCTCTCTCTCTCTCTCTCTCTCTCCCTGTCTGTCTTTGTCTCTCTCTGTCTCTCTCTCTCTGTCTCTCCCCGTCTGTCTTTGTCTCTCTCTGTCTCTCTCTCTCTCCTCGTCTGTCTTTGTCTCTCTTTGTATTTCTCTCCCTCTCTCCCCGTTTGTCTTTGTCTCTCTCTGTCTCTCTCTCTCTCTGTATTTCTCTCTCTCTCTGTCTTTCTCTCTCTCCCCATCTGTCTTTGTCTCTCTCTGTATTTCTCTCTCTCCCCGTCTGTCTTTGTCTCTTTCTGTATTTCTCTCTCTCTCTCCCCGTCTGTCTTTGTCTCCCTCTGTCTTTGTCTCTTTCTCCCTCCCCCTCTCTTTGTCTCTCTCTCTGTCAGTCATTTCACAGACAGTGAAATAAAGGAGCTTGTTTCATAACTCACTCATCTTTCTCTTTTCCCTCCCTCCCTCCTTCCACTCCCTCCCTCCCCCTCCCCTCCCTCCCTCCCTCCCTCCCCCTTCCCTCCCTCACTCCCTCCCTCCCTCCTCCCCTCCCTTTCTCCCTCCCTCCCTCCCTCCTCCCCTCCCTCCCTCCCTCCCTCCCCCCCCTCCCCCCCTCCCCTCCCTCCCTCCCTCCCTCCCCCTTCCCTCCTTCCACTCCCTCCCTCCCTCCCTCCTCCCCTCCCTCCCTCCCCCTCCCTCCCTCCCTCCCTCCCTCCCTCCCCCTCCCCCCCCTCCCTCCCCCCCCCCCCCCCCCTCCCCTCCTTCCCCCTCCCTCCCTCCCTCCCTCTCTCCCCTCCCTCCTCCCCTCCCTCCCTCTCTCTCCCCCTCCCTCCCTCCCCCTCCCCCTCCCCCTCCCTCCCTCCCCCCCCTCCCCCCCTCCCTCCCTCCCTCCCCCTCCCCCCCCCCCCCCCCCCTCCCTCCCTCCCTCCCTCCCTCCCTCCCTCCCTCCCTCCCCCTCCCTCCCCCCCCCCCTCCCTCCCTCCCTCCCTCCCCCTCCCTCCCTCCCTCCCTCCCTCAGGTGTGATCCTCCTGTTCTGTCGTCAGTATGACATCATCAAAGACAACGAGCCCAACAACAACAAGGACAAAGCCAAGACCTCGTCAGAGTGCAGTACGCCAGAACACCCACAGGGGGGGCTACTGCGCAGCAACGTCTGAAAACAGCCCCCACTGGCCACTCACCTATATGGCAATAACGTCCAATCCTCTTCCTCAGGACAGGTGAGGCTACACAGCAGAACCGTCATACCTGAGGCTGCGTCCTGAATCTTCATACTTCTCCTGAAGTGTCCTTGTATCTACAACATGACGATCACCACTACGATGATGATGAGCTCTCCAGCTCCGAGCTAAGACCCCTGACACCATCTCCTCCACAAATCAGCACCTCAGACTACAGCACAGCCCAGCCAATCCCAGCAGCCCCGCACCAGGAACCCAGCCCAGCCAATCCCAGCAGCACAGCACCAGGAACCCAGCCCAGCCAATCCCAGCAGCACAGCCCCACACCAGGAACCCAGCCCAGCCAATCCCAGCAGCACAGCACCGCACCAGGAACCCAGCCCAGCCAATCCCAGCAGCACAGCACCACACAGGAACCCAGCCCAGCCAATCCCAGCAGCACAGCACCAGGAACCCAGCCCAGCCAATCCCAGCAGCACAGCACTGCACCAGGAACCCAGCCCAGCCAATCCCAGCAGCACAGCCCCGCACCAGGAACCCAGCCCAGCCAATCCCAGCAGCACAGCCCCACACCAGGAACCCAGCCCAGCCAATCCCAGCAGCACAGCACCGCACCAGGAACCCAGCCCAGCCAATCCCAGCAGCACAGCCCCACACCAGGAACCCAGCCCAGCCAATCCCAGCAGCACAGCCCCGCACCAGGAACCCAGCCCAGCCAATCCCAGCAGCACAGCACCGCACCAGGAACCCAGCCCAGCCAATCCCAGCAGCACAGCCCCGCACCAGGAACCCAGCCCAGCCAATCCCAGCAGCACAGCCCCACACCAGGAACCCAGCCCAGCCAATCCCAGCAGCACAGCCAATCCCAGCAGCACAGCCCCGCACCAGGAACCCAGCCCAGCCAATCCCAGCAGCACAGCACCGCACCAGGAACCCAGCCCAGCCAATCCCAGCAGCACAGCACCACACAGGAACCCAGCCCAGCCAATCCCAGCAGCACAGCCCCGCACCAGGAACCCAGCCCAGCCAATCCCAGCAGCACAGCCCCACACCAGGAACCCAGCCCAGCCAATCCCAGCAGCACAGCCCCACACCAGGAACCCAGCCCAGCCAATCCCAGCAGCACAGCCCCACACCAGGAACCCAGCCCAGCCAATCCCAGCAGCCCAGTCCTCGATGGACCACAACCCCCTACCACCCAGAGTGGGGAGACTGAAGAGGTGTAGGGTGAAGCTGCCCCGAGACGCTGATCCTGGGTCAGCGTCTAGGGTTGTGCCTTTCAGATTATAATACACAAGGTTAAATGGACACGGGAGGCCTGATCATAGATCAGCACTCCCACTCTGAGACGCTTTATGAACAGAGGGGAATTGACAGGTGTGGTCGAAAGTTCCAGCTAGACTATCAGAGGGCAAGGTAAAGTTATTATCATATTGCTTAAACCTATCAAATCATTTCAGATCGCAACAGATGTCTAGAGGGAAGTTGGCTAGTGATCGTTTCTGGACAAGGAGCCTCTGTCTCGCCCTCCCTCTCTCCAGATCACTGTCTCTACACCCTCTATCTCCCTCTCTCCCAGATCACTGTCTCTACACCCTCTATCTCCCTCTCTCCCAGATCACTGTCTCTACACCCTCTATCTCCCTCTCTCCCAGATCACTGTCTCTACACCCTCTATCTCCCTCCCTGCAGATCACTGTCTCTACACCCTCTATCTCCCTATCTCCAGATCACTGTCTCTACACTCTCTATCTCCCTCTCTCCTGATCACTGTCTCTACACCATCTATCTCCCTCTCTCCTGATCACTGTCTCTACACCCTCTATCTCCCTCTCTCCCAGATCACTGTCTCTACACCCTCTATCTCCTCCCTGCAGATCACTGTCTCTACACCCTCTATCTCCCTCTCTCCCAGATCACTGTCTCTACACCCTCTATCTCCCTCCCTGCAGATCACTGTCTCTACACCCTCTATCTCCCTATCTCCAGATCACTGTCTCTACACTCTCTATCTCCCTCTCTCCTGATCACTGTCTCTACACCATCTATCTCCCTCTCTCCTGATCACAGTCTCTACACCCTCTATCTCCCTCTTTCCAGATCACTGTCTCTACACTCTCTATCTCCCTCCCTGCAGATCACTGTCTCTACACTCTCTATCTCCCTCCCTCTCTCCAGATCACTGTCTCTACACTCTCTATCTCCCTCCCTCTCTCCAGATCACTGTCTCTACACTCTCTATCTCCCTCTCTCCAGATCACTGTCTCTACACTCTCTATCTCCCTCTCTCCTGATCACTGTCTCTACACCATCTATCTCCCTCTCTCCAGATCACAGTCTCTACACCCTCTATCTCCCTCTTTCCAGATCACTGTCTCTACACTCTCTATCTCCCTCCCTGCAGATCACTGTCTCTACACTCTCTATCTCCCTCCCTCTCTCCAGATCACTGTCTCTACACTCTCTATCTCCCTCCCTCTCTCCTGATCACTGTCTCTACACCCTCTATCTCCCTCTCTCCCAGATCACTGTCTCTACACTCTCTATCTCCCTCTCTCCTAAACCCTCTGACTCATAAGGAAGGTGACTTCCCCTCCTAAACCCTCTGACTCATAAGGAAGGTGACTTCCCCTCCTAAACCCTCTGACTCATAAGGAAGGTGACTTCCCCTCCTAAACTCTCTGACTCATAAGGAAGGTGACTTCCCCTCCTAAACCCTCTGACTCATAAGGAAGGTGACTTCCCCTCCTAAACCCTCTGACTCATAAGGAAGGTGACTTCCCCTCCTAAACCCTCTGACTCATAAGGAAGGTGACTTCCCCTCCTAAACTCTCTGACTCATAATGAAGGTGACTTCCCCTCCGTCTGTCTCGCTTTCTGGGCTGAAACCTTGTTGCCCTTGTTAGTTGTCCTCCTACAGTATCCAATCTGAAGGATCAAATCTGACACAGTTTTTATGACAGCATATAGCAGGGTCAGAGAGAAGACTGGCTGGTGAAGATGGCCCCCCCCTCCGCTACACCCCTATCCCCTACCCTCTACACCCGATTCCCTACACCCTACCCTCTACCCTCTACCCCCTACACCCCTATCCCCTACCCTCGACACCCTATTCTCTACACCCTATTCCCTACCCCCTATCCCTTACACCCCAATCCTCTACACCCTATCCTCTACACCCTATTCCCTACACC
>NC_088224.1:8376924-8386924 GCF_036934945.1 Oncorhynchus masou masou
CAAGAGAAGACAGGCTATGTGCTCACTGCCCACAAAATGAGGTGGAAACTGAGCTGCACTTCCTAACCTCCTGCCCAATGTATGACCATATTAGAGAGACATATTCCCCTTAGATTACACAGATCCACAAAGAATTCGAAAACAAACCCAATTTTGATAAACTCCCATATCTACTGGGTGAAATTCCACAGTGTGCCATCACAGCAGATAGATTTGTGACCTGTTGCCACAAGAAAAGGGCAACCAGTGAAGAACAAACACCATTGTAAATACAACCCATATTTATGCTTATTTATTTTCCCTTTTGTACTTTAACTATTTGCACATCATTACAACACTGTATATATAAATACTATGACATGTGAAATGTCTTTATTCTTTTGGAACTTCTGTGAGTGTAATGTTTACTGTTACTTTTTATTGTTTATTTCACTTTTGTTTATTATCTACTTCACTTGTTTTGGCCAGTGAGAGAGAGACAGAGAAAGAGAGAGAGAGAGAGAGAGAGAGAGAGAGAGAGAGAGAGAGAGAGAGAGAGAGAGACAGACAGACAGACAGAGACAGAGAGAGACAGAGTCAGAGAGAGGGAGAGAGAGAGAGAGAGAGACAGAGACAGAGAGAGAGAGAGAGAGATAGAGATAGAGACAGAGACAGACAGAGTCAGAGAGAGGGAGAGACAGAGAGAGAGACAGAGAGAGGGAGAGAGAGAGAGATAGAGACAGACAGAGAGAGAGAGACAGAGAGACAGACAGAGAAAGAGACAGACAGAGTCAGAGAGAGGGAGAGACAGAGAGAGAGAGACAGAGAGAGACAGACAGAGTCAGAGAGAGAGAGAGAGAGACAGAGAGAGACAGAGAGAGAGAGAGAGAGAGAGAGAGAGAGAGAGAGAGAGAGACAGAGAGAGAGAGAGAGAGAGACAGAGAGAGACAGAGAGAGAGAGATAGAGAGACAGACAGAGTTAGAGAGAGAGAGAGAGATAGAGAGACAGACAGAGTTAGAGAGAGAGACAGAGAGAGAGAGAGAGATAGAGACAGAGACAGACAGAGTCAGAGAGAGGGAGAGACAGAGAGAGAGACAGAGAGAGGGAGAGAGAGAGAGATAGAGACAGACAGAGAGAGAGAGACAGAGAGACAGACAGAGAAAGAGACAGACAGAGTCAGAGAGAGGGAGAGACAGAGAGAGAGAGACAGAGAGAGAAAGAGAGAGAGAGAGAGAGACAGAGAGTGACAGAGAGAGAGAGAGAGAGTTAGAGAGAGAGACAGAGAGAGGGAGAGAGAGAGAGATAGAGACAGACAGAGAGAGAGAGACAGAGAGATAGAGAGAGAGAGAGACAGACAGAGTTAGAGAGAGAGACAGAGAGAGGGAGAGACAGAGAGAGACAGAGAGAGAGAGATAGAGAGACAGACAGAGTTAGAGAGAGAGACAGAGAGATAGAGAGACAGACAGAGTTAGAGAGAGAGACAGAGAGAGAGAGAGACAGAGAGAGTTAGAGAGAGAGAGAGAGAGATAGAGAGACAGACAGAGTTAGAGAGAGAGACAGAGAGATAGAGAGACAGACAGAGTTAGAGACAGAGACAGAGAGAGAGAGAGAGAGAGAGAGAGACAGAGAGATAGAGAGACAGACAGAGTTAGAGAGAGAGACAGAGAGAGAGAGCCTTAACCCATATACTACCAGATTATACTGTACCTATCTATTTACAGGACTATGGACTATAGATGGGCGTGGGTCTAATGATTCACTAAAATAACCCTATATATAAACACGCAAGATATTGCTATATTTACTTATATATTTGTACTACAGTAAACAAATAACCAAGCTAGCATCCCAAATGGCTCCCTGTTCCCTGTATAATATAGTACTCCCATGGGGAAGCATGGATTGTATCGAAACAAGGAGCTCCATGTTTTATGTAAAACCAAGTCTGTGTTGATGCATTTTGATGTTCATAACCGGAAACTTTAATGAGGGCTAGCATGACGTTATACTATTTCTATAAAAGTAATATACATGTACATCAAATAAATGTCTAATTATCTATTCAAACAACAAGAAAATAATAAATATCTGATATTTTCAATCGCAGTGGTTGGGTGTTGACGTTTTATCTTGTTGATGAGCAAGGATAGATTGTGTGTGTGTGTGTGTGTGTGTGTGTGTGTGTGTGTGTGTGTGTGTGTGTGTGTGTGTGTGTGTGTGTGTGTGTGTGTGTGTGTGTGTGTGTGTGTGTGTGTGTGTGTGTGTGTGTGTGTGTGTGTGTGTGTGTGTGTAAACTGTGCATTTGTTTTGATTTGAGATGAAAGATAAACTTCATGCCATATTTGTTTCACAAAATGTTAGTTCTGTAGAGGGGAATGACCAGCTTTGTACCCTGTGAGGGGCACATACTAGCGAGTTAAGAACAAATTCTTATTTACCTACCCCGGCCAAACCCGGACGAAGCTGGGCCGCCCTATGGGACTCCCAACCACGGCCGGGTGTGATACAGCCTGGAATAGAACCAAGGTCTGTAGTGACGCCTCTTGCAGTGAGATGCAGTGCCTTCGACCTCTGTGCCACATTCTGATGGACTCAAGGCTGCCTGGACAAAGATTCTCTACTATAATGACAAGATAGTCGAGTTATACCATTTTAAAAACATAAAAATACATTCATTACAGATTTCACAACACACTAAGTGTGTGTCCTCAGGCCCATACTCCACTACCACATATCTACAACACAAAATCCATGTTGTACGTGTGTGTATAGTGTGTATGTTATCATATGTGTATATGTGTCTGTGTTTGTGTTTCTTCACAGTCCCCACTGTTCCATAAGGTGTATTTCTATTTGGTTTTTAAATCTAATTTTACTTCTTGCATCAGTTACCTGATGTGGAATAGAGTTCCATGTAGTCATGGCTCTATGTAGTACTGTGTACTTCCCATAGTCTGTTCTGGACTTGGGGACTGTGAAGAGACATCTGGTGGCATGTCTTGTGGGGTATGCATGGGGTGTCTGAGCTGTGCGCCAGTAGTTTAGACAGACAGCTTGGTGCTCTCGACATGTCAATACCTCTCACAAATACAATCAGTGACGGAGTCAATCTCTCCTCCACTTTGAGCCAGGAGAGACTGACATGCATATTACTAATGTTCACTCTCTGTGTACATCCAAGGGCCAGTGGTGTTGTCCTGTTCTTAGACAATTATACTTTTCCTAAGTCCCTCTTTGTGGCACCTGACCACACCACTGAACAGTAGTCAAGGAGCGACAACTGGAGCCTGTAGAACCTGCCTTGTTGATAGTGTTAAGCGCTTTATTATGGACAGACTTCACTCCGTCTTAGCTACTGTTGTAACATATCAATATGTTTTGACCATCCAGTGTTACTCCAAGCAATTTAGTTACCTCAACTTGCTCAATTTCCACATTATTTATTACAATATTTAGTTGAGGTTTAGGGTTTAGTGATTGATTTGTCCCAAATACAATGCTTTTAATTTCTGAAATATTTACGAACAATCTATTCCTTGCCACCCATTCTGAAACTAACTGCAGCTCTTTGTTAAGTGTTGCAGTCATTTCAGTCGCTGTAGTAGCTGACATGTATAGTGTTGAGTCATCCACATACATACACATACATACTCAAAGCCAGTGGCAATGTTGTTAGTAAAGATTGAAAATAGTAAGGGGCCTAGACAGCTGCCCTGGGGAATTCCTGATTCTACCTGGATTATGTTGGAGAGGCTTCCGTTAAAGAACACCCTCTGTTTCACCCTCTGTTTCCACAATATAACAGGGGGTGTAAAGCCATAACACATACGTTTTTACAGCAGCACACTGTGATCGATAATGTCAAAAGCCGCACTGAAGTCTAACAAAGCTCCCACAATCTTTTAATCATCAATTTCTCTCAGCCAATCATCAGTCATGTGTGTAAGTGCTGTGCTTGTTGACTGTCCTTGCCTCTAAACTTTACTAAGGGTTGGTAACAGGCTGATTGGATGGCTATTTGAGACAGTGAATGGTGCTATTCTTGGTTAGCGGAATGACCTTTGCTTCCCTCCAAGCCTGGGGGCTTGCGCTGGCGCTGCAGTACGGCGCCCTTAACCACTGCGCCTCCCGGGAGGCCCTGTCATATGATTTCTCAATTTGCAGTACGTTTGCCAATCGGTTGTGCAACCAGACTTATTTGCCATTCCTGTTGCCTCATTCCTCTCCACTTACAAATTTTTCAATTCCTCATCAATCCAAGTGGCTTTAACAGTTAGTTTTTAGAGTCTGTGGGTGTATGCTTATTAGTAACTGGGATAAGCAATTTCATATATTTGTCATTAATGTGTCAAGTGCAACTGTCACGACTCCCCCCCGAAGGTCATTAATGTGTCAAGGTGGCTCCTCTTCCTGTTCGGGCTCAACGTCACCAGTCTACTAGCTGCTACTTTTCCCTTTTCTGTTGGTTTTGTCTTATTGGTTACACCTGTTTCGTGTTTAGGTTTTAGCTGAGCTATTGAAGCCGGTGATGCCCGCCAGCTCTTTGTGCTTATTTTTCCTCTGTTCATGTTTGTGGTTGTGTGATTTACTTAGTTTTTCTCCGGACTGGTTTTGAGCCGGTCTTATTATTGCGCCTGGTGTTTTGGCCATTTTCCCTGCCGGAATAAAACACTTTACCCTCTGCTTCCTGTGCCTGACTCCGCTCCCACTACGCATAGTTACAGCATCGTCTGTTTGCTCCTTATTACACACCACGGACCAACAAATATTATTTACACCAACAACATAGGAATCACTACAAAACGTCTTGTTTAACCTTTTATACACTAAAGGATTCGAGAGATAAGAGAGCATATCTTGAATAACGACACCATATTTAACAACATCAACGCTGTAAGCCTGTCGACCATACAACGCATCCTCCAACGGCACAGACTGACGATGAAACAACTTCACAAGGTGCCATTTGAGACAAACTCTGACAGAGGCAAGAATATGCGACATGACTTTGTAGAGGTATGTATGCAACACTACTTCCAGTACTTCAGACATACCATATTTACTCATCTGTATATCCTTTTGTCTGTTACAGAGAGTATTGGAGCTGGATGCCCATGTAATTCGCCATGAATTTATTTATGTGGATGAGGTTGGCTTCAACCTCACCAAAACCAGGCGCCGCGGAAGAAATGTAATAGGACAGAGGGCAATTACCAATGTCCCTGGACAGCGTGGGGGTAATATAACTATGTGTGCTGCCATCACTCAAAACGGGGTCCTCCATCACAATGCCACACTGGGTCCGTACAACACCGGCCATATGCTCACTTTTCTGGATACAATTTACACAATGCTTGTCCCTGATCTAGATCAGGAGCCTGCTAGATGTGTGGTTTTATGGGACAATGTTAGTTTTCACCGGGCTGTTCTGGTCCAAAACTGGTTTACCACCCATCCACAATGTGTAGTTTTGTACCTACCCCCATATTCACCTTTTCTAAATCCCATAGAGGAATTCTTCTCAGCCTGGAGCTGGAAAGTGTATGATGGAAAGTGTATGATGGAAAGAGTATGATCGCCAACCCTATGCCCGCATGCCGCTTCTCCAGGCAATGGAGGACGCATGTGGGGACATAGAGGGTGCCTCTGTCCAAGGTTGGACACACCACGCTAGGAGATACTTCCCTCCATGTGGGGACATAGAGGTTGGATACACCATGCTAGGAGATACTTCCCTCCCTGTGGGGACATAGAGGTTGGATACACCATGCTAGGAGATACTTCCCTCCCTGTGGGGACATAGAGGTTGGATACACCATGCTAGGAGATACTTCCCTCCCTGTGGGGACATAGAGGTTGGATACACCATGCTAGGAGATACTTCCCTCCCTGTGGGGACATAGAGGTTGGATACACCATGCTAGGAGATACTTCCCTCCCTGTGGGGACATAGAGGTTGGATACACCATGCTAGGAGATACTTCCCTCCATGTGGGGACATAGAGGTTGGACACACCACGCTAGGAGATACTTCCTTCATGTGGGGACATAGAGGTTGGATACACCACGCTAGGAGATACTTCCTTCATGTGGGGACATAGAGGTTGGATACACCATGCTAGGAGATACTTCCCTCCCTGTGGGGACATAGAGGTTGGATACACCATGCTAGGAGATACTTCCCTCCATGTGGGGACATAGAGGTTGGATACACCATGCTAGGAGATACTTCCCTCCATGTGGGGTCATAGAGGTTGGATACACCATGCTAGGAGATACTTCCCTCCCTGTGGGGACATAGAGGTTGGATACTCCATGCTAGGAGATACTTCCCTCCCTGTGGGGACATAGAGGTTGGATACTCCATGCTAGGAGATACTTCCCTCCCTGTGGGGACATAGAGGTTGGATACACCATGCTAGGAGATACTTCCCTCCCTGTGGGGACATAGAGGTTGGATCCTCCATGCTAGGAGATACTTCCCTCCCTGTGGGGACATAGAGGTTGGATACTCCATGCTAGGAGATACTTCCCTCCATGTGGGGACATAGAGGTTGGATACACCATGCTAGGAGATACTTCCCTCCATGTGGGGACATAGAGGTTGCCTCTGTCCAAGGTTGGATACGCCATGCTAGGAGATACTTCCCTCCATGTGGGGACATAGAGGTTGCCTCTGTCCAAGGTTGGATACGCCATGCTAGGAGATACTTCCCTCCATGTGGGGACATAGAGGTTGTCTCTGTCCAAGGTTGGATACGCCACGCTAGGAGATACTTCCCTCCATGTGGGGACATAGAGGTTGTCTCTGTCCAAGGTTGGATACACCATGCTAGGAGATACTTCCCTCCATGTGGGGACATAGAGGTTGGATACGCCATGCTAGGAGATACTTCCCTCCTTGTGGGGACATAGAGGTTGCCTCTGTCCAAGGTTGGATATGCCATGCTAGGAGATACTTCCCTCCATGTGGGGACATAGAGGTTGGATACACCATGCTAGGAGATACTTCCCTCCATGTGGGGACATAGAAGTTGCCTCTGTCCAAGGTTGGATACGCCACGCTAGGAGATACTTCCCTCCATGTGGGGACATAAAGGTTGTCTCTGTCCAAGGTTGGATACACCATGCTAGGAGATACTTCCCTCCATGTGGGGACATAGAGGTTGTCTCTGTCCAAGGTTGGATACACCATGCTAGGAGATACTTCCCTCCATGTGGGGACATAGAGGTTGGATACGCCATGCTAGGAGATACTTCCCTCCATGTGGGGACATAGAGGTTGTCTCTGTCCAAGGTTGGATACACCATGCTAGGAGATACTTCCCTCCATGTGGGGACATAGAGGTTGTCTCTGTCCAAGGTTGGATACGCCATGCTAGGAGATACTTCCCTCCATGTGGGGACATAGAGGTTGTCTCTGTCCAAGGTTGGATACACCATGCTAGGAGATACTTCCCTCCATGTGGGGACATAGAGGTTGCCTCTGTCCTAGGTTGGATACGCCATGCTAGGAGATACTTCCCTCCATGTGGGGACATAGAGGTTGCCTCTGTCCAAGGTTGGATACGCCATGCTAGGAGATACTTCCCTCCATGTGGGGACATAGAGGTTGCCTCTGTCCAAGGTTGGATACGCCATGCTAGGAGATACTTCCCTCCATGTGGGGACGTAGAGGTTGCCTCTGTCCAAGGTTGGATACGCCATGCTAGGAGATACTTCCCTCCATGTGGGGACATAGAGGTTGCCTCTGTCCAAGTTTGGATACGCCATGCTAGGAGATACTTCCTCCATGTGGGGACATAGAAGTTGCCTCTGACGTATCTTGTGATGTGGACGAAGTATTGTGGCCAGACCCAGGAGAAGAGATGAAGCACATCCCCCCCCGGGACGCCACACAATTGTGTTCTTTACTGTATTCTAAAGAATATACTTTTGGTCTACATATGTTTATGGTTTTGTTGTATGCTACTGTATACAACAGTAATGTTTGGCCTAATAAATATGTTCTGTTTCTACATTGCATTGGTGTTTACAGTGTACTTGTTACCCCTCTCAGCAGATGACTTTCACTGTAGAACATCATATTGAAATGTAGATATAAGCCTATGAAAGACCAAAGAGCTTTAGATTTAGAACAACAGTGTTTACATGGTATATCCAAACATGTACTATTATGAAAGCAGTGTTTGCCATTTGATGCAAATGCTTCATTCTGACATGTGTTTATGGCATTTTGAATGCAGTGTTACATTTTGAAGGAGATGTGAGGCATTTTGCATTCTGTGTGTGCAGTTTTGGGAATTGTGTGTAGAGTTTTGAAAAAAAGGAGACAGTTTTGAAAACGTGTGTAAGCAGTTGGAAAAAACTGTAAACGGTTAAAAGTTTGAAGTCGGGTTTTTGAAGAAAAAAAAAATTCTTAAATGTATGTGTTGACCACAAATGCATCTACAGATGCCGGATCTTAATTTGAGCCAGTTTGCTACAGCATGAAAATAATCCTGGACAGTTACTTTAAATGTCTAGAAAGAAAAGCTCAATATTCTCTGTCTGTCACTCAAGTGGAGATCAGACATGGCATCAGCGAGCCTGAGTGCTTTCCTTCCTCTGTCTGCTCCTTCAAGTCTTTAAAAACCCTCTCATTTCTTCTTTCTCCTTTCATTTCACCATGCAGCCACAGCCCCATGTTGTCAGAATGTCTAGAGGAAAGAGCTATGTGAAATCAAATGTTTCATTCCACCATCTCACTCATACAGTATGTTCTACATAAACTATTTGCCGTGCATTAGATATATGAAATGTATTGAACGGGAAACCAACGGAAATTAATCTTCGTAAAAACATTCAGTTCTGGATTTATATGTTTGTCCGACTCCAGGGACTGGTCTCCCATATAGGCCACAACATATTTAAACCATATTTAAACCACAAAGTCCTCATTTAAAAATCGAGCCGACAGACTAGACTGGCCTTCTGTTTTTCTCCTGAAGAATATCAATCAATCTGAATGCTGCGATTTTGTTCCTGGGTGACAGCACAGGATGTGCAGGTTGTCCTTTTTGTTGCTGCTCCAGTACTAAACACATCTGATTCCACTATATCATAGGTTGAGACCAGAAGTTGATGAACCTTATGTGTTAGAACATACACCTGTAGACACACCTGTAGACACACCTGTAGACACACCTGTAGACACACCTGTAGACACACCTGTAGACACACCTGTAGACACACCGTCACGTAGAGTAGGCCAGAAGGCTAAACTGGATAACCTAACCTCTATCAAAATAAAAAGATGGCGGAACCGCAAAAGTTCTTCTGTGCAAAGGTGTTTATTTACAAGTGATTCCAGAACAAAAACAACAGTACTGCCATCAACGTCTACCTTATGTGACAGCTTAAAAACAATGCTGCCCCATCCACAGCTCAATCCAAACTGCCTCCCATGACTGAAAGAGAGGCTCCTTTTGTAGGGCTAGCCCCTCCCCTCAGAACAATTAACCCTAATTAATTAATCAATTAACAATAGAAACCTACATTTTCCATGAACTAAACATACTAAAGGATATACATTGCAACACGGTTTTAAACAATATCACAACATAACATTTACAACATTACATCACTACTGACAATATCTTTCAATATGCCCATATGCATTAATGAGCCATTTGGGACAGGCACTATAAAGCCAACCCAATTCCCTTAGCTCGGGTCCTTTTCCAGCATACCCAGAAGCTACAGAGATGGAGAGAGGAACAGAACAAACAAACAATGCGCTCATCCACAACATTGATAAGTATAATAATTATTGTATCTCTCAAATATGAACATTGACAAGTGTGAAATGCATGCACCAAGACAGAAGTTAATTTGTGTGTCGACCCACATTGTTAACTTATCTTATAATGGCGCAGGGAGGAGTGATGAATATGTGTGTGCGTTAAAGAACCAAATGCTGCCCGCGGCCAGTGACGGACTTCTACGTCACACACACCTGTAGACACACCTGCAGACACA
>NC_088224.1:8389424-8391924 GCF_036934945.1 Oncorhynchus masou masou
TGTCAGTTCAGCGCTGAAGAGGAGGGAGGAGAGAGGAGGAGAGAGAGGAGAGGAGGGAGGAGAGGAGGGAGGAGAGAAGAGAGGAGGGAGGAGAGAAGACAGGAGGGAGGAGAGAAGAGAGGAGGAGAGAGGAGAGAAGACAGGAGGAGACAGAGGAGAGGAGGGAGGAGAGAGGAGGAGAGAGATGAGAGGAGGGAGGAGAGGAGAGAGGAGAGAAGAGGAGGGAGGAGAGAAGAGAGGAGACAGAGGAGAGGAGGGAGGAGAGAGGAGGAGAGAGAGGAGAGAGGGAGGAGAGAAGAGAGGAGGAGAGAGATGAGAGGAGGGAGGAGAGGAGAGAGGAGAGAAGAGGAGGGAGGAGAGAAGAGAGGAGAGAGAGGAGAGGAGGGAGGAGACAAGACCGGAGGAGAGAGAGGAGAGGAGGGAGGAGAGAAGAGAGGAGGAGAGAGAGGAGGGAGGAGAGAAGACAGGAGGAGAGAGAGGAGAGGAGGGAGGAGGGAAGAGAGAGAGGAGGGAGGAGAGAAGACAGGAGGAGATAGAGGAGATGAGGGAGGAGAGAAGAGAGGAGGAGAGCGAGAGGAGTGAGGAAGCCACTAAGGACTATTGAGATGTAACCTGTGGTGGAATGATGTGGTACACTGCTGCCACCATCTGGTGAAAAATATTCTGCATTTTCAGTCCTTTATACTGTTGAAGTCAGAAGTTTACATGCACCTTCGTCAAATACTTTTAAACCCAGTTTTTCACAATTCCTGACATTTAATCCAAGTAAAAAAATTATATCTTAGGTCATTTAGGATCACCACTTTCTTTTAAGAATGTGAAATGTAGAGAGAATTTTTTTATTTCAGCTTTTATTTCTTTCATCACATTCCCAGTGGGTCAGAAGTTTACATACACTCAATTAGTATTTGGTAGCATTGCCTTTAAATTGTTTAACTTGGATCAAACTTTTCTGGTAGTCTACCACAAGCTTTCCACAATAAGTTGGGTGAATGTTGGCCCATTCCTCCTGACTGAGCTGGTGTAACTGAGTCAGGTTTGTAGGCCTCCTTGCTCGCATACGCTTTTTCAGTTCTGCCCACAAATTTTATATAGGATTGAGGTCAGGGCTTTGTGATGGCCACTCCAATACCTTAACTTTCTTGTCCTTAAGCCATTTTGCCACAACTTTGGAAGTATCCTTGGGGTCATTGTCCATTTGGAAGACCCATTTGCGATCAAGACTTTAACTTGCTGACTGATGCTTTGAGATATGCTTTAATATAAACACATAATTATCCTACCTCATGATGCCATCTATTTTGTGAAGTGGACCAGTCCCTCCTGCAGCAAAGCGCCCCCACAACATGATGCTGCCACCCCCGTGCTTCACGGATGGGATGGTGTTCTTCGGCTTACAAGCCTCCCCCTTTTTCCTCCAAACGTAACGATGGTCAGTTATTTTTCTGTTTCATCAGACCAGAGGACATTTCTCCAAAAAGTAGTTTTCTCCACATGTGCAGTTGCAAACCGTAGTCTGGCTATTTTATGGCGGTTTTAGAGCAGTGGCTTCTTCCTTGCTGAGCGACCTTTCAGGTTATGTCGATATAGGACTCGTTTTTACTCTGGATATAGATACTTTTGTACCTGTTTCCTCCAGCATCTTCACAAGGTCCTTTGCTGTTGTTCTGGGATTGATTTGCACTTTTCTCACCAAAGTAAGTTCATCTCTAGGAGACAGAACGTGTCTCCTTCCTGAGCGGTATGACGGCTGCGTGGTCCCTTGGTGTTTATACTTGCGTACTACTGTTTGTACAGATGAACGTGGTACCTTCAGGCATTTGGACCAGACTTGTGAATGTCTACAATTTGTTTTTCTGAGGTCTTGGCTGATTTCTTTTGATTTTCCCATGATGTCAAGCAAAGAGGCACTGACTTTGAAGGTAGGCCTTGAAATACATCCACAGGTACACCTCCAATTGACTCAAATTATGTCAATTAGCCTATCAGAAGCTTCTAAAGCCATGACATAATTTTCTGGAATTTTCCAAGTTGTTTAAAAGGCCCAGTCAACTTAGTGTATGTGAACTTCTGACTCACCGGAATTGTGATATAGTGATTTATAGTTTGTTATTAACAAGACATTTGTGGAGTGGTTGAAAAAAAGAGTTTTAAATGACTCCAACCTAAGTGTATGTAAACTTCTGACTTCAACTGTATGTGTAATGATATAGCATTAGCAGCGACTAGGTTTAAATTGTATGTGTAATGATATAGCATTAGCAGTGACTAGGTTTAAACTGTATGTGTAATGATATAGCATGAGCAGCGACTAGGATTACAACGTTCCGGTAACTATTCAAGTTCTTTCTTCCTTCCAGAAATCCCGATGTGGAGGATTCCGTGAACAAGCAGAACATTCCAGAATATTCCCAACGAGGATTTCTGAAAAAAAACCTGGTAACTTCGGGGAATTTACAACACTGTCATTAACACTCTCCTCTGTCAGTGTGTGTTATGA
>NC_088224.1:8396924-8444424 GCF_036934945.1 Oncorhynchus masou masou
CAGGTCCAGTAGGTTACCAGTGGCAACATCTATGGAGATGATCAATCAGCCAATCAATCAGTCAAGTCAGTAATGTGTTGAGTATTTCCAGTTTGATGCCAACTGCTTACAGAAACTCAGGCCTAAATGCCATGGATCCAATCAAGGCCACAGTAAGAAAACACAAAGGAACAAACACGATCAAAAGAGAAGACAGAGGAGGAAGGGAGATGATAAAGACATTTATTCTGATAACATTATACTATAAATACTATAATATACTATAAACAAGGTATTGTGTGTCTGCATCAGATAAAGACAGTGTGTCTCTGTGGCTGGCAGCCCAATTCTGATATTTCTTCCACTAAATTAGTCTTTTGACCAATTTCATCAAACTTTTTCATATCAGATCTTTTTTATTATTTTAATATTTTTTTTTGGAGCTGATCCGATTGGTCAAAATACCAAAATGGGGAGGATCTGTGTAAATGCAGCCTGTGTCTCTCGCTGTGTGTGTCCGCGTGTCGCCTCACTTCCTCCTTTGAGACTGGGTAGGCTGTTAGATCTTTCTGACTGGGAACTGTTGGTTGCTTCTCCAGCTGAGCTGGACTTCATCTTCTCCTCTTCCTCTACAAGACACATAAAAAAATATATATATATAAATAATAATACCACCGTCTACACACCCAGAAATACAAAAAAAAAATGTGACCTTGTGTAAATGTAAGTGTGTGTGTGTGCACGTGCCCATCTCCTGGGTTGTGTGTAATATGGGATTGAATAGCTCCTACCTTCCTTAGCAACCTGCCACAACTCAAAGGCCACTCTAAAGGCCTGTGCTACAGTCAGAGTCACTGCCTGGGCCTTAGGGGAGGAAAAAACACCATTCACAAAGTTGTTATAATGCTATAAGACCCAATGATACGACATTAACTTTCATTAGCAATCAAAGGACACTGAGAGCCAACGGCCTAGTCCCTGCCTAGGTCTTAGGGGAGAGGGGGACCATGCATAGCCTGTTATAAGGCGACATAAAAACATGTATCGAAGGAATAATGCACTTTGTTTCTTCTTCATTAGTCCACTGTCCATAGTGTCCCAACTTTAAAAATAAAACAAGTAATTGTACCACATCATGATGTGTTAATCCCATTAAAACACACTGAACTAAAAAATATAAATGCAACATGTAAATGTTCTACTGTATTATCGACTGTATGTTCTGTTTATTCCATGTGTAACTCTTGTGTTGTTGTATGGGTCGAATTTGCTACGCTTTATCTTGGCCAGGTCGCAGTTGCAAATGAGACCTTGTTCTCAACTAGCCTACCTGGTTAAATAAAGGTGAAATAAATAAATACATTGTTTAATCCCATGTTTCATGAGCTGAAATAAAAGATCCCAGAAATGTTCCACATGCACAAAAAAGCATATTTCTCTCAAATGTTGGGCACAAAATGTGTTTATATCCCTGTCAGTGAGCATTTCTCCTTTGCCAATATAATCCATCCACCTGACAGGTGTGGCATATCAAGAAGCGTATTAAACAGCATGATTATTACACAGGTGCACCTTGTGCTGGGGGACAATAGAAGGCCACTATAATGTGCAGTTTTGTCACAATACATACACTGCCTTGGGAAAGTATTCAGACCCCTTTGTTAGGTCGCAGCCTTATTCTAAAATGGATTCTACACACAATACTCCATAATGACAAAGCAAAAACAGGTTTTTAGATTTTTTTTCTCTATATTATAAACAAATTATTATTTTTTCAAATAATAGTAATATGACATTTACATAAGTATTCAGATCCTTTACTCAGTACTTTGTTGAAGCACCTTTGGCAGCAATTACAGCCTCGAGTCTTCTTGGGTATGACACTACAAGCTTGGCACACCTGCATTTGGGGAGTTTCTCCTATTCTTCTCTGCAGATCTTCTCAACCTCTGTCAGGTTGGAGGGGGAGCGTCTCTGCACAGCTATTTTCAGGTCTCTCCAGAGATGTTCGATCGGGTTCAAGTCTGGGCTCTGGCTGGGCCACAAGACCATGCAGAGACTTGTCCCGAACCCACAAACACATTGTCTTGGTTGTGTGCTTAGGGTCATTGTCCTGTTGGAAGGTGAACCTTTACCCCAGTCTGAGGTCATGAGCGCTCTGGAGCAGGTTTTCATTAAGGATCACTCTGTACTCCGTTCATCTTTTAAAAATGTTAATAAATGTAAAACCCCCCCCCATCTTTGCCTCGATCCTGACTAGTCTCCCCTTCCCTGAAAAACATCCCCACATCATGATGCTGCCACCACCATGCTTCACTGTAGGAATGATGCCAGGTTTCCTCTAGACGTGACGCTTGGCATTCAGGCCAAATAGTTCAATCTTGGTTTCATCAGACCAGAGAATCTTGTTTCTCATGACCTGGGTCCTGACAGACATGTGAAACATTTTGAGACTACATCGACAGTGGACTAGTGAAGAAAATACTGATAGCTAGTTTGAGGGGATTATTCCTTTACCAGTCGAAGCCACTGTCATCAAAGCTAACCTTGGGACCAAAGATAGAACGTTTTAAAAAAGACTACTTAAATCGAACCACACATTGACCGAGAGATGTAAAATATCACCGGCATCGTTTACTCTCAATGACCTTGTCAACCTTGATGGCCTGTAACAAAATATTTTCTCTCAGTCAGGAGCAAAGCGTATAAATACACCACTGTGGATACATTCACACAGTTGGGAGAGCTACAGTGTTGGCAGACCGTCAAAGGTTATTAGTATCCAATCTCTCTCCTGAAGAGAGAGGGGGGGGGGGGTATTGGGTTATACGAGAGACGACAGGGTGAGTTAGGAGGGAAGATGAGGAGATTGACAGCAACACAGGAAGTTGAAGGGGGACGAGGAGCGAAACCTAATGTTTGTCCCGGGGGGAGACGGAACGAGAGAAGGCAACAGTCAGATGAAGGGATTGGGGGAACGGTAATCTTGGAAGCAAACGGGTAACATGTTCTATCTAAGGCAGGCTTTTGTTCCAACCCTGCTCCAATACACCCGATTCGGGTGCTCAAAGTCCTGCTGAGCGTTGGGTTAGTACAGAGTGGAACAAAAAACCACTGCACACCTGTAGTTGGGACGCATTTCTGTGTCTAACCTCCAGCCTTTCTGAAAGACAGACGGATAGTTAAAAGCTCCAGATAGACGTTCTCTATACTGAGCAGATCCCCACCCGGTACCTTCAGATTATAGGGGTTGTTGTGGTGTCAGTTCACACTCACCACTTTCCTCTTGGGGCAGAGGTAGGCGTGGCACTCCAGTGTTCCGTTGAGGGTGTTCTGGGAAATGTAGGCAAACACCTTGTCGTGCAGCTTGTCCGCCGTGCAGTAGGATATCCTGCGGGACACGGGGCAAAGGTGAAAGGTCAGAGGGCATTATAAAGTCAGACGTTACAGTTACGGGTCGGGTGGCAAGTGTCCTCTGTGACAAACCAGGATGCCATAAAAGGTTAGGTCAACGTGTGGGAACAAAGGTTCCGGCAGTGTGTGTGTGTGTGTGTGTGTGTGTGTGTGTGTGTGTGTGTGTGTGTGTGTGTGTGTGTGTGTGTGTGTGTGTGTGTGTGTGTGTGTGTGTGTGTGTGTGGCCACCCAGCTCTGTACAGATCAGGTCTCCTGTAGGGAGCTGTATTTTCAAAAACATTCCACCTTCCCACCTCCTCTTCTCCTTCCCACACTCCTCTCCTTTCCATCTCCTTCCCACACTCCTCTCCTTTCCATCTCCTTCCCACACTCCTCTCCTTTCCATCTCCTTCCCACACTCCTCTCCTTTCCATCTCCTTCCCACACTCCTCTCCTTTCCATCTCCTTCCCACACTCCTCTCCTTTCCATCTCCTTCCCCACACTCCTCTCCTTTCCATCTCCTTCCCACACTCCTCTCCTTTCCATCTCCTTCCCACACTCCTCTCCTTTCCATCTCCTTCCCACACTCCTCTCCCCTCCTCTTCTCATTCCCACACTCCTCTCCCCTCCTCTTCTCCTTCCCACACTCCTCTCCCCTCCTCTTCTCCTTCCCACACTCCTCTCCTTTCCATCTCCTTCCCACACTCCTCTCCCCTCCTCTTCTCATTCCCACACTCCTCTCCCCTCCTCTTCTCATTCCCACACTCCTCTCCCCTCCTCTTCTCCTTCCCACACTCCTCTCCCCTCCTCTTCTCATTCCCACACTCCTCTCCCCTCCTCTTCTCATTCCCACACTCCTCTCCCCTCCTCTTCTCCTTCCCACACTCCTCTCCCCTCCTCTTCTCATTCCCACACTCCCTCTCCCCTCCTCTTCTCCTTCCCACACTCCTCTCCCCTCCTCTTCTCATTCCCACACTCCTCTCCCCTCCTCTTCTCCTTCCCACACTCCTCTCCCCTCCTCTTCTCCTTCCCACACTCCTCTCCTCTCCTCTTCTCCTTCCCACACTCCTCCCCTCCTCTCCTCCTCCTCTCCTTCCCACACTCCTCCCCCCTCCTCTTCTCCTTCCCACACTCCTCTCCCCTCCTCTCCCTTCCCACACTCCTCCTTTCCCACACTCCTTCCCTCCTCCTCCCTTCTCCTCCTTCCCACACTCATCTCCTTTCCATCTCCTTCCCACACTCCTCTCCTTTCCATCTCCTTCCCACACTCCTCTCCTTTCCATCTCCTTCCCACACTCCTCCTTTCCATTTCCATCTCCTTCCCACACTCCTCTCCTTTCCATCTCCTTCCCACACTCCTCTCCTTTCCATCTCCTTCCCACACTCCTCTCCTTTCCATCTCCTTCCCACCTCCCCTTCTCCTTCCCACCTTGGGCTTCCCTCCAAAGAAAAACAAGAAGTAGGTCAGCTGTGTTTGTACACATGAAGTCAATCTGTTTGTACTTTTGTCAAGGTAGAGGTCACACAACACAAATACAATTTGCAATCATTGTGGTAGGATACACAGCACAGCCTTACCTGTATATGGAGATGTTGTCTAGTAGCTGGTTGGTTAGACTGTCGTACAGCATTAAACCCTGAGGAGAAACCTTCAGAGACATCTTCTGAGGCTTCTGGCCTCCCGCTTTGGCCTGGAGGGGATAGAGTTGATGATGACAGAGAACATAGATTCATTACAAATACATTATTCCTAATGGTTTGATCTGGATCGATAAAGAGATGTTATAATAACAATAATGAGAGATGATGTATGACAATTTCCAAATAATATCACAAAATACATCATGGCTATCATCATCAGAGCTTACTAATAGATCTAGGATAAAATGAAACAACAAAATAATGATACCAATAAGGGTGAGATAATTGACAGTTGTTTTCTAAAGAGAAGGCCACATTATTCAATCATCTTGAAGTATTTATAAATAATTTTTTTATATTTTTTTTTTAGAAATGCTGTTTTTGAGAGCAGAAGCAATGAAGAGCCACTCCAAAAATGTGATCGCAATCTAAAACCAAGTGCTTAGGAACTTCCTGTGCTTTGAACTTCCAGTCTCTCCTATTTCCTGTATGACATCACAGCTCACCGTGGCAACAATCCTCTTGACGGCAGCTGCTGATAGGTCCTCTCCTTTGGGCTGATCAACCAGGGTCATGCCTAGGTGACGGAGGTTAAACGTCATGCCATCTACAACAGTCTCTGTTATGTCTGTCCAGTTCTCAGGAAGTTCTGGAGAAGGGAGAGAGAGAGCGAGAAAGGTAGGGAGGGAGAAAGAGAGGT
Source organism: Oncorhynchus masou masou (assembly GCF_036934945.1). Taxonomy (NCBI): domain Eukaryota; kingdom Metazoa; phylum Chordata; class Actinopteri; order Salmoniformes; family Salmonidae; genus Oncorhynchus; species Oncorhynchus masou. The sequence continues at coordinate 8,402,639 of NC_088224.1, forward strand.
AGGGAGGGAGGGAGAAAGAGAGGGAGGGAGGGAGAAAGAGAGAGAGAGAGGGAGGGAGAAAGAGAGAGGTAGGGATGGAGAAAGAGAGGTAGGGAGGAAGAGAGAGAGAGGTAGGGAGGGAATAAGAGAGAGAGGTAGGGAGGGAGGGAGAAAGAGAGAGAGAGAGGTAGGTAGGGAGGGAGGGAGAAAGAGAGGGAGGGAGGGAGAAAGAGAGGGAGGGAGGGAGAAAGAGAGAGAGTTTGGGAGGGAATAAGAGAGAGAGGTAGGTAGGGAGGGAATAAGAGAGAGAGGTAGGGAGGGAGAAAGAGAGAGAGGTAGGGAGGGAGGGAGAAAGAGAGAGAGAGAGGTAGGTAGGGAGGGAATAAGAGAGAGAGGTAGGGAGAAAGAGAGAGAGGTAGGTAGGGAGAGAGAAAGAAAGAGAGAGAGGTAGGTAGGGAGAGAATAAGAGAGAGAGGTTGGTAGGGAGGGAATAAGAGAGAGAGAGGTAGGTAGGGAGAAAGAGAGAGAGAGGTAGGTAGGGAGGGAATAAGAGAGAGGTAGGTAGGGAGGGAATAAGAGAGAGAGGTAGGGAGGGAGGGAATAAGAGAGAGAGAGGGAGGGAATAAGAGAGAAAGGTAGGTAGGGAGGGAATAAGAGAGACAGGTAGGTGGGGAGGGAATAAGAGAGAGAGAGAGGGAGGGAGAAAGAGAGGTAGGTAGGGAGAAAGAGAGAGAGGTAGGGAGGGAATAAGAGAGAGAGGTAGGGAGGGAGGGAATAAGAGAGAGAGGTAGGGAGGGAGGGAGAAAGAGAGAGAGAGAGGTAGGTAGGGAGGGAGGGAGAAAGAGAGAGAGGTAGGGAGGGAGGGAGAAAGAGAGAGGGAGAGGTAGGTAGGGAGGGAGGGAGAAAGAGAGAGAGGGTAGGGAGGGAGGGAGGGAGAAAGAGAGAGAGGTAGGGGGAGGGAGGGAGAAAGAGAGAGAGGTAGGGAGGGAGGGAGAAAGAGAGAGAGGTAGGGAGGGAGGGAGAAAGAGAGAGAGAGGGAGGTAGGGAGGGAGAGAGAGAGAGAGAGAGAGGTAGGGAGGGAATAAGAGAGAGAGGTAGGTGGGGAGGGAGTTCAGAGGTTATAAGAGAGTGAGGAATCATGTTTGAGAACAGGATCAATATTATGTATAAGATCGATACAGGTGGCTGTATGTCTGCTTCTAAAATAGTGTTTTCTGTTGCGTCAGCTGACCAGGTGGCCTCAGACAATCTCGCAGGTGAAGAAGCCAGATACGGAGGTCCTGGGCTGGCGTGATTACACATGGTCTGCAGTTGTGAGGCCGGTTGGACATACAGCCAAATTCTCTAAAACAACTTTGGAGGTGGCTTATGGTAGAGAAATTAACATTAAATTCTCTAGCAACAGCTCTTGTGGAAATTCCTCCAGTCAGCAAAACTGTGGCATTGTGTTTTGTGACAAAACTGCACCTTTTAGAGTGGCCTTTTATTGTCCCCAGCACAAGGTGCACCTGTGTAATGATCATGCTGTTTAATCAGCTTCTTGATATGCCACACCTGTCAGGTGGATTATCTTGGCAAAGGAGAAAGGCTCACTAACAGGGACATAAACAAATTTGTGCACAAAATATGAGAAATAAGCTTGTATGGAACATTTCTGGGATATTTTATTTATTTCAGCTCATGAAACAACAATATTATATTTTTGTTCAGTATAAATATTTTCAGTCAGAACTAACCTATGGCTGACCTGTATTTAGTAAAAAATGATTTAACCTTTAATTAGTTTATTAAGAACAAATTCTTATTTACAATGACGGCCTATCGGGGAACAGTGGGGTAACTGCCTTGTTCAGTGGCAGAATGACAGTTTGGGGATTCGATCTAGTAACATTTCGGTTACTGGCCCAATGCTACCTGCTGCCCCAAAAAGGTTTTTGTAAAAGAGGGAAAAACATTGAGGAGGAGAAAGCAGGATAAAAAAACAACTATAAAAACATCTTGTACACTTGAACCTTGACATGCAATGATAAGAGACGTTTATCTTTCCAGAGTTCCCGTCATTTTGTTTATTCTTTTTTTTAGCTTGGGGTAAGTTATCCATAGTCATAGATCTAGGACCAGCTACCCTCTATGAAACAGTGGCCTGACGACTTCTAGCCTATTGCTCTATGGATCGCTAGCTACACCATTCATCATGGAGGGCAAAAAAAAACAACTTTAGTGTAGCGTGGCAATTGGCCAGAGTGATTGTGGATGGGTAGCCTGGCAAATGAAAACCTTGACTGTAAAAATGAAGGCGCAAACCTGATCTCGTGTCTAGGTAACTTCATCCTTCTCCCATGTTTAATTGAAGGACAAAGACCTAAAGCCAAACAGGGGTACAGTGAGTAATATTAACTCTTGAAGGCCATCGTCTCATTCCTCATCTTTCCTGTGTGCCTGAAGAGGGGAGCATGTACGTGGCTACGCAGACCCACAAGCCACTGCTGCCCCTCATGAGGAGTTCTGGTTTTCTGTGGCCCCCCCACCCCCATCAAAATTACCCATCCCTGGTCTACATAAAGTCTATGTAATCTAGGGACGTTGGATTAGGGGCTGATTTCTGACTGGGCTAACTGTCCAATGAAAACAGTGCTTCTTAGAAAATCTGAGGGGATTCAAGTTCACGTGAGGTTTCTGAGTGGAAGTTGGAACTATAGATCAGATCACAGTGACACACACGAAGATAAGCAGGACTGTCGACCACTCTGTCCCAATGCAGACCAAAAGGTAAACAAACATTGCCACAGCAACAGGAAACCGCATCAGAGCCCTCTATCAACAAAAAAAACAGCCTATCAGAATCCAGGGATTTCAGGGTGGATATGAATGACTGAACAAACAATAATAGTGAATTCTCAGAACTCTTGTGGACTACTTCCTACAGGAAATAGAAAAACACAGGCTATACGAATGACAGTATTATTGAATTCACAGCACACGGACCAGGAAGGCCGTTTTCGAATGTTGAATTGTACCTTGCATGGTGTTTTTTTAGTTAGTTATATTAGATCTAGATCATGAACTGTTATCTTAGCAGGCGATATCAAATCAAGCATTCCATAAGATGGACAGACGTAACAATTAAAAAAAAGGCAAATTCAAGAAAAAAATATTCTTCCAAACTACAAAATACTTTATTTTTCCTCTCAAAAGTAAGAAAATCTATTCAAGAATTGACTACATTCTTCTTCTTTTTTTCTCTTAAAAAAAAGTGGTCTAAACAATTTACTGGGTTCAAAAACGCCATGACAGTGATATCAGATCATTTTCCGGCATCCTTCTTAATTACACCATCAGAAAATACACTTATATATGACCGTCGTGACACAGGTTAGTTTTACCCTACTGATGATGTGTTGTTGCAATAGTAATCCTAAGCGACAGAATATGGAGAATGAACAGAGTGCATCTTCAAGACTTGACATTTATTAAATACACAAATGGAGAGGGGGAAACAAAATCGAATCCTTTACAAATGTAGATAGAGAAAAGCCATCCCTTAATATAAATCGGGATGCTTTTAAAGGTGAGTGGAAGGATTCTCATACTCCGCAATAGTTTTATCCGAGTTACAAATTCAAATGAAAGAAAATCACAATTTTAGAAAAAGCCTAAAAAAAAATCTTTACAAAGTAAAGAACATACTATTTCTGAAATTGAACAGGAATATAATATTCTACTTTTGAAGAGGGCAACTACAGGTTAAACTCAAATAAAGCACACTATTTAATGGCAAACAAACAGTGGTAAATATCTCACGGCCCTCACAAAACAAATACACGCGCCAAACCAGTTATAATTTAAAAAAGATACAAATGTGTTAATAAGAAAACGCGATTAAAATGACAATTTCAAACGTTGTGAAAACCGATAGAAACGTGAATTTAAAAGTTGGACTGATCCTACAGCCTTCTTAGACTCAACAAGAGAAGCAATTATTAGCAGACAAAAAAATAAATCACAAAAAAAAGAGATCACCCAAGAATAAAAATGTAAATACAGTTTTGAAGCACCAGTAATAGACAGCTTTCCCTTCATTTTTGTTACGAAGTAGTGCCCTTGTTTACACAAATGACAACTCATACAAGAGTGTGCAAAGCTGTCATCAAGGCAAAGGTTGGCTACTTTGAAGAATCTAAAATGTATTTAGATGTGTTTTACACTTTTTTGGTTACTACATGATTCCATATATCTAATTTCATAATTTTGAGGTCTTCACTATTATTCTACAATGTAGAAAAATAAATTTTTATATTTATTCTCAGTACTACCAAATTACCCCACCGATGACATTCCTTTAAAAAAAAGTACACCCGGTCATTCCAGACTTTATATGAGCAGATACAACTTATAGAATAAAAACATTTGACATCTTCCTACGTCTTTTTTTAAATTTACCTTAATTATAATTCTTATTTTCAATGACAGCCTAGGAACAGTGGGTTAACTGCCTGTTCAGGGGCAGAACAACAGATTTGTACCTTGTCAGCTCAGCGATTCAAACTTGCAACCTTTCAGTTACTAGTCCAACGCTCTAACCACTAGGCTACCCTGCCGCCCCTCCACTCTAACCACTAGGCTACCCTGCCACCCCCCCACTCTAACCACTAGGCTACCCTGCCGCCTCTACACTCTAACCACTAGGCCACCCTGCCGCCTCTCCACTCTAACCACTAGGCTACCCTGCCGCCTCTCCACTCTAACCACTAGGCTACCCTGCCGCCTCTCCACTCTAACCACTAGGCTACCCTGCCGCCTCTCCACTCTACCCACTAGGCTACCCTGCCGCCTCTCCACTCTAACCACTAGGCTACCCTGCCGCCCCTCCACTCTAACCACTAGGCTACCCTGCCGCCTCTCCACTCTAACCACTAGGCTACCCTGCCGCCTCTCCACTCTACCCACTAGGCTACACTGCCGCCTCTCCACTCTACCCACTAGGCTACCCTGCCGCCCCTCCACTCTAACCACTAGGCTACCCTGCCGCCTCTCCCACTCTAACCACTAGGCTACCCTGCCACCCCCCCACTCTAACCACTAGGCTACCCTGCCGCCCCTCCACTCTAACCACTAGGCCACCCTGCCGTCTGAAGGTGGGTTTAACCTTTCAGGACTTGGAATTGTATCAACTCCTCACCAAAGGCTTTTTATTTTTTTTATTTTTTTTTTACCTGCGGCATATAGTTAGTGAAATGCACAAAAGAGGAACAATGGGTTCATATTGAAGATGGACATGCTCATCCCCAGTATCTGTCTACGTGTCTATTGTCTACTTTGGAGGTGGCTTATGGTAGAGAAACTAAGAACGTGAACAGCTTCATAGTTAAGAACACGATAACCACATTGAAGAAGATGTATTCTACAAGTATCACTTCCTAAGAAACACAACTTGGAACAATCCTTGGGATAACCTTTTAGAATTCACGGTGAGCTGTGATGTCATCCACGTGGAAAACTAAAAAGGCATAGAAACTGTAAATGACTTGGTAATAGGTAACACATTTATTTCCATGAAATTATTCAAAGCAATTTTTTAGATTGACCAATGTAGATATTTTCAAAACACTTGCAAATTTAAAAAAGTCACAAAGACATTTTTAATAGAAATATTTTAGACAGAGCAACCTTGAGGGAATCTTATTTGAGAAAAGGATGTTCATACAATAAGGAAGATATACAAAACCTTGCAGAGAGCATATCCAACTGACAATCTCCTAGATACTAGAAAAAAAATATTGACTACTGGAACCAATACTTCCAAAAGAAACTGACGTTGACACAAGATGGAGGGAAAGTTGGAGCAGAACTAACTAAATTAGTTAACTAAAATGTACATTTAATCCAGTATAAACTAAATGTATAGAATGCATTATTACACAAAATTCACAAATTCTACAGCACAATGGCAGAGTTCATTTTACGTTTAAACTAACAATGACTCAATATTCCACACCTTCTGTGAATGTTATAAAGTCCAAAAGTTATGGGTGTAAAGTCCAAAAAGTTAAAAAGTCCAAAAGTTATTAAATGGACTTTTAATCCATCTGTCTGCCTATTTCAAGACATGACATACAGCGCGAGAGCCGATGGATAGGACTTTCTCTTGGCAATCATCAGCAGCTGGGCAGGGATGGTGTTGTGGATGTTTGTGTGCATCTGTATGTTGTATTCGTTTATACGTGGATGTTTTGAATAGTTTAATAAAATATATATATATTTTTAAATTGAGTCAACCCATACTATAGGAATGGGGTTATGACAGAATTGATTTCACATGACTATAGATATACGGCACATTCAGAAAGGATTCAATCACGTTTTAACAATACAGACTTATTCTAAAATGGATTCAATTGTTTTGTTTTCCTCATCAATCTACACACAATACCCCATAATGACATCACAATACCCCATAATGACATCACAATACCCCATAATGACATCACAATACCCCATAATGACAAACCAAACACAGGTTTAGAAATATTTGCAAATTTCTATAAAAAAAAACAACGACTGAACTATCACTTTTAAATAAGAATTCAGACCTTTTACTCTGTACTTTGTTGAAACACCTTCGCCAGGGTTTATAGCCTCAAGTCTTCTTGGGTATGACGCTACAAGCTTGGCACACCTGTATTTGGGGAGTTTCTACCCAATGCCGCCACCACCATGCTTTACCGTAAGGATGCTGCCACCAACATGCTTCACCGTAGGGATGCTGCCACCACCTTGCTTCACTGTAGGGTTGGTGCCAGATTTCCTCCATACGTGACGGTTGGAATTCGGGCCAAAGAGTTCAATATTGGTATCATCAGACCAGAGAATCTTGTTTCTAATGGTCTGAGTCCTTCAGGTGCCTTCTGGCAAACTCCAAGCGGACCGTCATGTGCCTTTTACTGAGGAGTGGCTTCCGTCTGGCAACTCGACCATAATAATTGGTGGAGTGCTGCAGAAACGGTTGTCCTTCTGGAAGGCTCTCCCATCTCCACAGAGGAGCTCTGGAGCTCTGTCAGAGTGACCATTGGGTTCTTGGTCACCTCCCTGATCAAGGCCCTTCTCCCCGACTGCTCAGTTTGTCCGGGCGGCCAGCTCTAAGAAGAGTCTTCTTCCATTTAAGAATGATGGAGGCCACTGTGTTCTTGATGCAGAAATTTTTTGTACCCTTCCCCAGATCTGTGCCTCGACACAATCCTGTCTCGGAGCTCTACGGACTATTCCTTCGACCTCATGGCTTGTTTTTTTGCTCTGACATGCACAGTCAACTGTGGGACCGTATATAGACAAGTGAAAAAGTCAAGGGGTCTGAATACTTTACAAATGCACTGTAGATACCATAGGAGTGACTGAACAAATGTGATTGAACTATATGACCCAATGAGATCCTATTAAATGACAAATTAGAATTTTAGTTCCTAATTTTACGGTACGCACTTTTGGAATAAGCCGAGCCTTGTAGTACTGTGTATTAAATAAGAGCTTATGGGAAAAGAGGACAAACAATACCATCAGTGATCTGGCCTCAAATTGAGTAATATTGCCCAATGGTCCCATACACCAGAGAACGTGGCTTGAACCTCAACCCATTTCAATAAAAACATTTAAAAAACCTCTCTAACCCAAAAGCCATCTGTTTTGACATGGGACGAGGGATGGCGAGGTGTGTTGTATAACGTTGCCCTGGGCGTTGCAGAGAAAAAGAAAACAGAAGTTTATACTAAGGTCACTCATCCCTTTGTTGAGTTTAGGATTTTGGGAGAAATTAAAACAGATATCAGCGCCTCCAAAGGAGGAAGTTGTCCCGAGTCCATAACGCCTGACCACGTCCTGCTGGGTATGAGACAGCGGTGACACACGAGGGCTTTTGACTTAACCTGGAGAACAGATTCAGACTACCCAGAAAGCCTAGAGACTCACTGCCAGTAGCTCTAAAATCAACATGACCTGCCCCTCTACCATACATCAGTTAAATCAACATGACCTGCCCCTCTACCCCTCTACCATACATCAGTTAAATCAACATGACCTGCCCCTCTACCCCTCTACCATACATCAGTTAAATCAACATGACCTACCCCTCTACCATACATCAGTTATATCAACATGACCTGCCCCTCTACCCCTCTACCATACATCAGTTACATCAACATGACCTGCCCCTCTACACCTCTACCATACATCAGTTATATCAACATGACTTACCCTCTACCATACATCAGTTAAATAAACATGACCTACCCTCTACCATACATCAGTTATATCAACATGACCTGTCCCTCTACACCTCTACAATACATCAGTTAAATCAACATGACCTACCCCTCTACCATACATCAGTTATATCAACATGATCTGCCCCTCTACACCTCTACCATACATCAGTTATATCAACATGACCTGCCCCTCTACCATACATCAGTTATATCAACATGACCTGCCCCTCTACACCTCTACCATACATCAGTTATATCAACATGACCTGCCCCTCTACCATACATCAGTTATATCAACATGACCTGCCATACCAGTTATATCTCTACCATACATCAGTTATATCAACATGACCTGCCCCTCTACCCCTCTACCATACATCAGTTATATCAACATGACCTGCCCCTCTACCATACATCAGTTATATCAACATGATCTACCCCTCTACCCCTCTACCATACATCAGTTATATCAACATGATCTACCCCTCTACCATACATCAGTTATATCAACATGACCTGCCCCTCTACCATACATCAGTTATATCAACATGACCTGCCCCTCTACCATACATCAGTTATATCAACATGACCTGCCCCTCTACCATACATCAGTTATATCAACATGACCTGCCCCTCTACCCCTCTACCATACATCAGTTATATCAACATGACCTGCCCCTCTACCCTGTAGCCATGGTGACTACCTCCTAAAGTAAAAGGTAAAAAATGAAATACATCATAATTGGTGTTAATTAACATGAACAGACTGAATACCTGACTTTGTGAGTTGTTTATATAAAACATCGAGAAGTGGGCCTGTAATGCATGTTATATCGTGTTAACCTTGGAAGAAGCACAAGCAGTTCCCAAACGTGAACCCGGCCATGCTGTGGATCAGAGAGGAAGAGGCAACATGACCTAGGCCCAAATCTGTCTGCTCTAGCAGGTCCCAGAATCTGTCTGCTCTAGCAGGTGGAGGCCCAAAATCTGTCTGCTCTAGCAGGTGGAGGCCCAAAATCATCTGCTCTAGCAGGTGGAGGCCAGAATCTGTCTGCTCCAGCAGGTGGAGGCCCCAAATCTGTCTGCTCTAGCAGGTAGAGGCCCAGAATCTGTCTGCTCCAGCAGGTGGAGGCCAAAATCTGTCTGCTCTAGCAGGTGGAGGCCCAAAATCTGTCTGCTCTAGCAGGTGGGGCCCAAAATCTGTCTGCTCATCAGGTAGGCCTCAACATGTCTGCTCTAGCAGGTGGAGGCCCAAAATCTGTCTGCTCTAGCAGGTGGAGGCCCAAAATCTGTCTGCTCTAGCAGGTGGAGGCAAAATCTGTCTGCTCTAGCAGGTGGAGGCCCAAAATCTGTCTGCTCTAGCAGGTGGAGGCCAGTAAAATCTGTATGCTCTAGCAGGTGGAGGCCCAAAATCTGTCTGCTCTAGCAGGTGGAATTCTCTCTTTTGCTCTCACATCAATGAGACTGTTGAATTTGGTAAAAAATAAAAATGACATGGCTTATTTGCTGAGGTTTATTTGATTGAATGGAAGTTCCGTAATGCTAAGGCTGCTTCGATACATCATATAATTATCACATGACAACCCAGACTCTCTCTATCAGAACTGGGCAGTTGTATCAACATGTGCCCTGCCCTCACATTGGCTAGATATATGTTTTTATTGGAACAGGGAAGATATATTGAGACCTAGGTCTCTTTTTCCAAATGTGCCTTACATAAAAAACACAAATTACATCATTTTTGTCAGGATTTGGCCAGGGTTGTTCCGGGTTTTTGTCAGTAGATGTCCCCATTGTGCTATTTGTCCCATGATTTTCCCTTGATCCCCATTATTGTTTGCACCTGTGTCTGCCCCTCTGTATTTAAACCCTTTGTTTCCCTCAATTCTGTTATATGTTTGTATGTTAGCACCCTGCCCATAGTGTTCTGTGTGCTATTGTCATTCCGGGTGACGTTCTTGTGGTATTCTGTTTTTTGTTTTAGTTTATTTTTGGTGAGTTTCTTTTGAGTTCTTTTGTGTTTTACCTACCACCTTTTGGATTTGCCATTTTTGTATTTTAGGATTTTTTCTTTATTAAATACAACATCTTAAGTACTGCTGTGTCTGCCTCATCTTCTGGGTTCTGCTGTCTATATCAACAGTTGGTTAAGTGACTGTTTCTCACTCCGGAGACCCAGGTTAAACCGGGTCCTGACAGAAACACAGAGCCAAAATGAACCCATCAGCCATTCCCAGGACCTTTTGCCACGCTGTCCCACCACCAGGAGACTGTCCAACGCCATGACCGCCCTGGTTCAGCAAGAGGCCTTAATGGCTAGTTATCATCACATGACCTGCCCTCTACACCTCTACCATACATCAGTTATATCAACTGACTTCCATCTTCTGTCAAGATGACCTGACTTCAAATATCTGATCAGTTATATCAACAGTTCCCGTCCCAGTACCTCAAGTTCACGTACATCAGTTAACCCCCTCTGAACCTGACTTCCACCTCCCCTACGGTTCTCAGGTGATCCAAGTGCTTGTAAAGGGTTATACTCAATGTTCTCTCTCCTTTGAGCTGCAACCCTCTACCATCCACCGAGGTCTAAGATCGCATATATCATCACCCTGCTGTCGGAAAAGCCCTGGCCTGGGCTACATCAGTTATATGCCCATAGTTCCTGCTGTGCCAGCTACTCTGCCTTTGCTGAGGAATTCAAACGAGTGTTTCAAGGCCCAAGCAGTGGTTCTGACTCAGCCAAACAGCTCCTGACTCTCCATCAGGTTATATCAGCGTGACGGACTATGCCATCCAGTTCCGCACGGTGGCAGCAGCAGTTAACAACGAGGCGCTCACGGTGTGCTTTCTGAAAGGCCTTTCCGACACATCCAGATAACTGGCAACATGAACCACCCCTCAATCTCGAGTCCCTGATCAGTTATATCACGCATGACCAGCCCTCTACCAGAACTCAACCGTAGACCTCATCAGTTATATCAACATGACCTCCGAGTCCCCTACCATACATATCATATCAACATCCACCTACCCATGCAGATTGGACGCATCTCCCAGTTATATCAACATGACCTACCCCTCTACCATACATCAGTTATATCAACATGACCTGCCCCTCTACCCTCTACCATACATCAGTTATATCAACATGACCTGAGTCCCCACCATACATCAGTTATCATCACTGACCTCCACTCTACCCCATCAGATACGATCTCCCAGGCTGAGAGACCATGAGGATCAGTTATATCAAACATGACCATTTCCGCCCACGTCCCGGGCTCCAGGGAAACGCCAACATCTGTCCCGTACAGACCGGGGGAACTGTAATCAAACATAACTTCCTCCCATCCGTCCAACTCCCGTTGCTCATTCCAGTCACCCTCTCCTGGGACAACCATCAAGTTATTCAACATTGGTAGACTCTGGAGCCGCAGGTAACTTCATGGATGGTGTCTCAAGGAGAATGGCCTGTTCCCTCTGAACCTAAGTGACCCCATCAGGGTTATATCAACATGAAGCCTGGGATCTGGACTTGTCACTCTACCTACCTCCTTACATTTCAGTTTCACAACACCAGGAATTGATGAACTCTCATTTGATCATCCTGTTCCGAGTTCCCTCTGTCCTTGGATACCCCTGGCTTCACAGCCATAACCATCACATCGACTGGTCTATATCAACAGTGGGGTCCTACGTACCCTACTTGTATTTTCCAGAATTCCCCAGTTCTACTAGTCAAATCCATCGACCTGACCCCTCTACCCCCTGTTACCATACCTCAGTTATATCAAACATGACCACCATGCTACCACCCCATAGATCTTAGATTGCCCCATCAACATGACCTTCCCCTCTACCCCCTACCATACATCAGGACATGACCTGCCCCTCTATCTCCCATACATCAGTTATATCAACATGACCTGCCCCTCTGCTATACCTACATCAAGGATATCTGGAAGCAGGCCCTGCCCCATCAACCCCTCTACCATACATCAGGGTTATTCTCCAACAAAGATGGTGGGTTACGTCCTTGCCCGACTACCATACTCAATGACATAACCGTGACCTGCCCGCTACCCTCTATGGCCATAGCATCGAGTTATCCAGGAAGCATGACCTAAGCCCCTTGACCCCTCGGAACCATACATCAGTTATATCAACATGACCTGGAAGACCCCTCTCCCCCTCTACACGCCTCACTTATATCAATACTTGGTGATGCCCTTCGGCCTGACCATACATCAGTTATATCCCAGCGGTGTTCCAAGCGCTCATAAACGATGTGCTTAGGGATATGCTTAACATATTTGTGTTCATCACTTGGATGACATCCCCATCTTTTCGAGCTCCCTTCAACCACACACTCAGTTATGTCAGACAAGTACTCAAACGCTCCTGGACAGCCATCAGTTATATCAAAATGTGAATTCCATTCATCCCGAGTACCATACATCAGTTATATCAACCCGGTGACCAAATGGACCCTAGGAAGGTAGGGGCTACCCCTCTACCATACATCCAACCCCTCTACCCTACATCCGTTAAGGATGTTAGCAACATTTCCTGGGCTTCACAAACTACATCAAGTTTATCAAGAACCTTTGGTGGCAGCTCCTCTCCAGCTTTAACCAAAGGTGGCATCAGTTATATCAACATGACCGGCCTTCCAAGGACTACAGCGCAGTTATATCAACTGCTCCCATCCTGATACTACCGATACATGAACCATTTATATCACGCATCAGAGGTGGTGTTGGAGCTGTCCTGTCTACCATAGAGGGTGAAGACAAGAAGCTTCATCCATACATCAGTTATATCACACCGCCTACTCCGACTGAGAGGAACTACCATGTGGGGGATCGTGATCAGCGGTTAAGATGGCATTGAAGGAATGAGACACTGGCTCTAGGGGGCCCCCTCCATCACCCGTTTCAAGTGCTTACGGACCACAAAATCTGGAGTTATATCAACATGACCTGCCCCTTGAACTCTACCAAGCTACATCAGTTATATCAACAATCGATTCCAGTTTATCCTCACCCTCGGCATCAGTTATATCAAACCGGATGCCCTGTCCCGAGTCTACGCCCTCTACCATACATCAGATACACGGACATGACCTGCCCCTGCTCAGTTAAGATTGTGGCCCGATCTCGTGGCATCAGTTATATCAACATGACCTGCCCTAAAGGAGGCCCTCAGTTATATCAACATGACCTGCCCCTCTACCATACATCAGTTATATCAACATGACCTGCCCCTCTACCCCTCCATCAGTTATATCAACATGACCTGCCCCTCTACCATACATCACCTATCATCCGGGCGTATGACCTTGGAGTTCATCCAGCTAAGTTCTGGTGGCCTACCATAAGATCAGTTATATCAACATGCCTGCCCCGTGTGCTACCAGGGCAAATCTTCTCACCATACATCAAGGACTTATATCCTTTACCTGTTCCCCACAGACCCTGGTCCCATATCTCATTGGTGATTACTGGACTCCTCCATCCCATGGTAAAAAATGAAATACATCATAATTTGTGTTAATTAACATGAACAGACTGAATACCTGACTTTGTGAGTTGTTTATATTAAAACATGTGAGAGTGGGCCTGTCAAGATGTGTGTTAACTTGAAGAGGTCCCAGTTCAGTTCCCAAGGTTTTGAACCCGGCCATGCTGTGGATCAGAGGGTAAGAGGCAAAAACAGAGAGATAATCTAGGCCCAAAATCTGTCTGCTCTAGCAGGTGGACAACCCAAAATCATGGTCTGCTCTAGCAGGTGGAGGCCCACAAATCTGTCTGCTCCAGCAGGTGGATGCCCCGCAAGTCAGTCTGCTCTAGCAGGTAGGAGGCCCAGAATCTGTCTGCTCCAGCAGGTGGAGGCCCAAAATCTGTCTGCTCTATGCAGGAGGAAGCCCAAAATCTGTCTGCTCTAGCAGGTGGAGGCAAGCCAACAGATCTGTCTGCTCTAGCAGGTGGAGGCCCAAAGACTGTCTGCTCTACGGGTGGAGTCTCGCAAGCCCCAAAATCTGTCCCTTCAAGGTGCCAGAGGCCCAGTTTCTTATCTGCTCTAGCAGGTGGAGGCCCAAATCTGTTAATGCTCATTTCATGTGGGGCTAAAACCTGTCTGCTCTCCCTTGTCCCGGCAGACAGATCTGTCCGCCTCGTGTCATTGGAGGCCCAAAATCTGTCTGCCGGATCTAGCAGGTGCAGCGGTCCTGGCAAATCTGTCTGGGAAGGCTCTCCTGAGCAGGTGGGGTTCCTGCAAACATCCTGGACCCTGACCTCATTCGTCAGTTCAGGGTCCTCCAAAATCTGGTAGCTCTAGCAGGTGGAGGCCTAAAATCTGTCATGATTTGGCCAGGGTTGTTCCGGGTTTCTGTCAGTAGATGTCCCCATTGTGTTTTGTCCCTGTGTTTTTCTCTTGACATCAATGAGACTGTTGAATTTGAATGTAAAAAAACCCTTTGTTTCCCTCAATGTGCATGGTTTATTTGCACCCTGCCCTAGTGTTCTGTTGATTGAATTCCGGAAGTTCTTGTGGTATTCTGGCTGTTTTAGTTTAGTGTAGTGATATAGTTCTTTTGTGTTTTACATGACAACCTTTTGACTTGCCATTTTTGTATTTTAGAACTGGGCCTGTTATTAAATACACCGTCTTAAGTACTGCTGTGTCTGCCTCATCATTGGCTAGATATATGTTTTTATTGGAACTCAGGGATATATTGAGACTGGTCTCTTTCCAAATGTGCCCAGGTTCGAAAAAACACAAATTACACACATTTTACAACAAAATATACTGTATATACACACGCATTAAAATACAAAAACACAGTCATGGGAAGCACAAGTATAAACATCACAAATTACCAAAAACAGTTACAGTCCTCCACAAATAAGTCCTCAATCAATACTCTAAAAACCGCCCGAACAATTAAGATAAAATATATTGTGAATTTTGTTACAGCGTTACGGTGCTTTGAAAGGGAGATGCACCTAGTTCGGTGGAGAACCTAGGAACTTTAAGAGTAATGTAGAGATCTATTAGCCTTAAGTGAAGTCCAACCAACCTGTTGATACAGGATGCAGTGATGAGTATTAAAAACTGCCATCTGTAACGAAAAACGAAAAAGCGAAAAAGGGCCCTATGGTAGACGGCATCCAAAAGGTTTAAGAGTAGCAGCAGCTGCACATTGATGAAATGATTTCACCATAATCACGGACTGATGAGGTGAATGAATCATCAGCTTCCTACTGCTTAGAGAATGACAATCTGTTTCTGTAGATAAAGTTGACTTTAAATCTTAGCTTCTCAACCAGCTCATCTACAGTCGGTTTGAAACGTCAAATCCTTATCAATTCAAATGCCTAAGTGTTTATATGCGGGAAGCATCCGTCATTCAAGCCAGAGCTCTTCCCCCCCCCCTTTCTTCAGTAAAGCAGCTCCAAAATACAGGTGTTTCAGCCTAGCAAACTGCTTCCTGTGGTGGTGGGGCAGCCAGCGGAAAACACGGAGCATAGGGGTTGGTAATGTTCTCTAGTTGCGCCGTGATTGGCTCAGTGGTCTGTCACTCATGGTGTCCTGTGTGAATTTATGTATGCTCTCTCTAATTCTCTCTTTCTTTCTCTCTCTCGGAGGACCTGAGCCCTAGGACCATGCCTCAGGACTAACTGGCCTGATGACTCCTTGCTGTCCCCAGTCCACCTGGCCGTGCTGCTGCTCCCGTTTCAACTGTTCTGACTGCGGCTATGGAACTCTGACCTGTTCACCGGATGTGCTACCTGTCCCAGACCTGCTGTTTTCAACTCTCTAGAGACAGCAGGAGCGGTAGAGATACGCTCAATGATCGGCTATGAAAAGCCAACTGACATTTACTCCTGAGGTGCTGACCTGTTGCACCCTCGACAACCACTGTGATTATTATTATTTGACCCTGCTGGTCATCTATGAACATTTGAACATCTTGGTCATGTTCTGCTATAATGTCCACCCGCACAACCAGAAACGGACTGGTCACCCCTCATATCCTGGTTCCTCTCTAGGTTTCTTCCTAGGTTCTGGCCTTTCTAGAGAGTTTGTCCTAGCCACCTGCATTGCTTGCTGTTTGGGGTTTTAGGCTGGGTTTCTGTACAGCACTTTGAGATATCAGCTGATATAAGAATAAATAAAATTTTATAAATAAATTTAATTGACACTAAGTCACCACCAAATCTACAGAGAGAGCTCGAAAATTCAAGCTTCTTGGGTGCTGCCATAAGAGTTACATTAGAAGTGCCCATCCAAGAAGGCTCAAGGTCATTGGCCACAGGTGAAATGACGTCACATCACGTTATATCTACAGTAGCTTTGATTGGACTGATCACGTCACCATCACACTTTCTAAATCTTAGCTTAGCAGTCATCATCATGAATCACGCCGACAATTTACTGGCAAATCCTTTTTAATCCTTGTCATACGAAGATAAATTTTAGATGAGCACCGATACGCTTTATCAGACATTGGACATAAACATTACACAACAAGTTGGAATTTGCAAATTCAACAAATCAGTGGTTTGGAAGGAATCAGTGGCTAACTGCAAGCATTGCTAAGCCATCACTCGCCTGCTATTCAGGACTGGGTGTGTTGACCAAGTCTGGGTTTAAGGGTTTCTTTTCCAAGTTTAAAAGGATAAACATTCAACATTGGCCTTGCTGTCAATCTAGCATGACTTCTGCCGCCCTCAAAACAACTGAAAACTCAAAAATCTGACTTCAGTGAGTTCAAGACAACTGGGTACTCGGGGAAAAATGAGATCCAACTGGAAAAATGCATGTTGACTGATCACTGACGTCACTGACCTTGTGTGTCCCCTCCCCTCAAAAGTTCCTAGTTGTCTTGAAAGCACCATGAATCCAGAGAATGCCAGACTGATGACAAAATTTGACAGCGAAGGACCGCCGCGCCACCTTCCTGTTCAAGTGAGCACAGCACAACAAGGTGAGTCCAAAGATGTCTTGTACGCTGCTGCATAAATGATGTAATATGCCAGGGAGATATGTGTACTGTAGCTGAGAAAGTAACACTAAGTGTATGTTGTGTAGTAAGCTGTTAGTAGCCCATGTGCCTCACCCTAATAATTTGGTCTATTTTCACCTCTTAATTTCACCTACTGATCTGACTTGGTGGTGCACATGTAGCCTATAGCCTGTTTTAGAGAAATGTAATCATTGAATATTGTAAGAGCTTTCATTGTCTGCTTATATGCCCCCTTTATTTATCCTACGGTTCTGACTTGGTGTACAGGGAGAACACTGTAAGAACGGTCCATGTTCTGAATTCTGTCGCTGTACATTTCAAAGGTGCTGGACAAATAGTTATATTGACTACGTCCGTCCTAGCTCGCTCATTAATGTCTTAATCGAAATGACGGATTTCCTCTTAGCCGCTCATGGTCCCTTTATGCCATAGTTTGTACATCCAGGGATGCAAACTGGTGAGGGTCCAAAAAGGTGAGACTTTTTTTGCACTGAAACATGCAACAACAACAAAATCCCCGCTCGGGGGAAACGCAGGTTTTAGCTAATTAAACAAAGAATATGATCTATATGATCAGTCTCTGTGTGTAAAATAAAAACTGTTTAATGTGAACCTAACTCACAGCTAAAAAAAATGTAATGAAAACAATCCAATGTTATTTGTTGCCTAGACTTTACTGCAAATGACACTCAAGCCCTGAGAAGAAGAAAAAAACAAGACACTAATATTGCAGTTAGCCATGACAGCCTTTATAATAGGACACTTGTTACCATGACAGCCTTTATAATAGAACACTTGTTACCATGACAGGCTTTATAATAGAACGCTTGTGACCTCACCACATCTAAATATTGCACTTGGGGGGAAAAAATACATCTTTAAAAGTAGAAATAGAATAAAACAAAGAGGCATTGTATTTTTGCTCTATTATAGTGGCCACTATAGTAGACGTCGATCGAGTGTACAAGGCTTGCATGTGTGCAAAAATAACGTTCACTGTGTAAACAAAATGCAATAATCCCCCCTCACTCACAAACAAGTGTTGCTGTCAAGTTCAACAAAACCAATATCTTTGGGCTACACTGCACATTATTACATTGTACACTTTCTGCCTGTGGACATTTGTTCTACAATGTGCCAGCAGAGCACGAGACCCATTGCTGGTATAATTGATCTCGTTCAGGCAGAGAGTAACACCTGGCGTACCCCCTTCTTATCCGCTGCATTGAAGAAGTGAGAAAGAGGGAAAGTGTCTTGTTTTCCTTTACAGTGGAATCCAGCCTGGCCCAGTTTACACGCAACTCCTCAGTTTCACCTAATTCTCTCATTCTGAAAATTAACCACATACTGTCAGTGTAACAGTATAACTTTAGACCGTCCTCTCGCCCATACCAGGGCGCGAACCAGGGACTCTCTGCACACATCAACAACAGTCACCCTCGAAGCTTCGTTACCCATCGCTCCACAAAAGCAGAGCAAGGGGAACGACTACTTCAAGGTCTCAGAGCAAGTGACGTCACCGATTGAAACGCTATTTAGAGCACCGCTAACTAAGCTAGCCGTTTCACATCCGTTACATCAGTTCACAGATAGTAGTTAGTTCATTAGCAAGTTCACATTTCACACAGATTGCCAGGGTCCAGTAAGCAACTAACACGTTATAACATGAGGGACAGAAATGTTAATAGTTAATACTGTAGTGAATTGGTCATCTGATGTTGTAAGGTTAGCTAGCTAATGTTAGCGGTCTGACTTTATTAGCCAGCTAATTTTCACACCATAAAAAAATTAATATGTGATCAGTTATTAAGTTGGCTAATGTTGCACAACATTTCTCTGGCTAGCTAAGGGAGAATTTGATCTGACTTGCCAAAACTATAGTTTGTTATTAACAAGAAATTTGTGGAGTGGTTGAAACATTTTAATGACTCCAACCTAAGTGTATGTAACTGTATATTTTTAAACCTGCATACTTAGTTAATATTGCCTGCTAACATTAAGTTATTTTAACTAGGCAAATTGTGTCACTTCTCTTGCGTTCTGTGCAAACAGAGTCAGGGTTTATGCAGCAGTTGGGCCGCCTGGCTCGTTGCGAACTGTTTCTTCCTAACAAAGGCCGGAATTCATTTGCCAGAATTTTACATAATTATGACATAACATTGAATGTTGTGCCATGTAAGAGCAATATTTAGACTTTGGAATTCCACCCGTTAAATAAAATACAGAATCCATATTTCACTGAAGAAAAAAACATTTTGTTTTCGGAAATGATAGTTTCTGGATTTGACCATATTAATGACCTAAGGCTCGAATTTCTGTGTGTTATTATATTATAATTAAGTCTATGATTTGATATTTGATAGAGCAGTCTGACTGAGCGGTGGTAGGCAGCAGCAGGCTCGTAAGCATTCATTCAAACAGCACTTTCCTGCATTTGCCAGCAGCTCTTCGCTGTGCTTCAAGCATTGCGCTGTTAATGACTTCAAGCCTATCAACTCCCGAGATTAGGCTGGCAATACTATAGTGCCTATAAGAACATCCAATAGTCAAAGGTATATGAAATACAAATGGTATAGAGATAAATAGTCCTTTAATTCCTATATTAACTACAACCTAAAACTTCTTACCTGGGAATATTGAAGATTCATATTAAAAGGAACCACCAGCTTTCATATGTTCTCAAGTTCTGAGCAAGGAACTTAAATGTTAGCTTTTTTACATGGCACATATTGCACTTTTACTTTCTTCTCCGACACTTTGGTTTTGCATTATTTAAACCAAATTGAACATGTTTCATTATTTATTTGAGACTAAATTGATTTATTATATTAAGTTAAAATAAGTGTTCATTCAGTATTGTTGTCATTGTCATTATTACAAATAATAATATATATATATATAAAAAATATCAAAACATTATTTTTTTTTTTAAATCATCCGATTAATCGGTATCTGCTTTTTTTAGTCCTCCAACAAATCGGTGTCGGCGTTGAAAAATCATAATCGGTCAACCTCTAATTTACATGCTATAATTTCCCCCGGCGGGAACACCTGAAATACCTGGAACACCTGAAATACCTGGAACACCTGAAATACCTGGAACACCTGGAATACCTGGAACACCTGAAATACCTGGAATACCTGGAACACCTGGAATACCTGGAACACCTGAAACACCTGGAACACCTGAAACACCTGGAATACCTGGAACACCTGAAATACCTGGAATACCTGGAACACCTGGAATACCTGGAACACCTGAAATACCTGGAACACCTGGAATACCTGGAACACCTGAAACACCTGGAACACCTGAAATACCTGGAACACCTGGAATACCTGGAACACCTGAAATACCTGGAATACCTGGAACACCTGGAATACCTGGAACACCTGAAATACCTGGAACACCTGAAATACCTGGAACACCTGGAACACCTGAAAGGTCCCACCTGATCTCGCCTCCTTCCGACTTTCTTCCATTTTTGAAGACATTTATTTTTATTGTTAGAATGTATTGGATATATTTGATAAACTGTGTGAGGATTTGCTGACATGGAGCACTCCTGTAGCTGTTACCGTGGTTATAGAGACAAGTAGTTCCATTTTCCCCATTCCCCCCTTCCCCCCAGCCCAGGATCAAGTGAGACTTAGCACCCAACTGAATCCCACATGGCACCCTATTCCCTATATAGTGCACCACTTTTGAGCAGGTCTCATAGGGCTCTGGTCAAAAGTAGTACACTATGTAACAAATAGGGAGGGACGCTGACATGCAGTGGTGGCCAACTGACCTTTTAATGCCCCACAGTGCCGGGAAGTTGGAACATTAGTGTACAAAACAGCCACTGTGTTGTGTTCCAAACTGGGTTTGGAACACAACAGGATTCCAAACTGGGTTTGGAACACAACAGGATTCCAAACTGGGTGAGAGACTATTCCAACGGAAAGGTGCTTAGAATGCTACTCTGCACAGACATGCAAACTACTGTAGAGAAGGCTAGACTTGATTTAAAACATTGGTATCACAACGGGCATTTGTTATTCTAAAGATTTGTATTTTTTAAAAGTAGGCTACTTACAGTATATAGTAGGCGACTGTAACAGGAAATCATATAGTACTGTAATGACCCGACTAGATCATAAAGGAACAATACCCAGGGTCGTTACAGTACTGTTATCTAAAACATGCAGTTAGATCACTTCAAGGTTGTGTTGCATTTCATGTTCTGTTCTCATATGGGAAGACTTGGTGGTAGTGGTGAACTGGTAGCCCAATTACATTGCTAGTCCGTCTCTCTCGGGAAGGACAATCTTGTCAAAATCCCATCAGGAAAAAAAAAAAAGATTATTTTTTGCAGCCTGGTTAATTTGATATGAAACCTGGTGACTACATGTTAGTTTTTAATTTAATTAATTAGGCCTTCTCGTGCCACCAATCATCTTATGATAACAGTAGGCTAGCCTAGTAAATAAACTAATGAAACACACGCAATGGAAATTGATGATGATGTAAAATGGTGCACTAGTTGTAACAAGTGTTATTAAGTAGCCAACATACTGTCATAATAAATTCGGCATAGCATGGGCATTTGACATACACACATCAAAATGAGCAAATGTATTAATAATGTTCTGAGTTTACACTAATAACAACTGTTTTCCGACTGCTTTGTTCCCTTCAATGGATGTGTGAACAGGAGTGAAGAAGAGAGAGACATTTTTACTTAAAATCTTACTTTTATGTTTGCCCGTATTCCAAGACCGTTTCGCTATAATTGGACTTCGAATGATAGCTCTTCCAGCCGACCTCATGGCATCCATCGCCGAATTTAGGACAAGGAAACCTGACAACGTGGTTGTAGTAAGGTTATTTCTAGACCTTGGAGCTCCAAGACTGTTGTTGACTTCGGGGCTTTGATTCTTGGGATGACTTGAATTTGGGCGGCGCTATACCTGTCAATCAACCGAATGGGCAATCCCCACGCAAGCCTACGTCATGAGAGGGAATCCCAAGAGGATCAAATAGTTTTTGTGTCAAGTGGCATTTGATTCAAACAAATCACTGTCGTTGCTTTAATTACCTGTTATCTGCGACTGTGATACCGACAGGTGACAATAAAGATGCCAGGCTACATGTCTCAATGTTTTTTTTTTCTATTTTAGTGCAAAAGTCATGAGTTCCAACCGAGAATGTACTGTCGCCATCTTGTGGTCATAAACGTTTGCTCTCCTTCATGTTTTCAAAGCTGCATTCAGTATTAAAGTAAACCAGAGGACGGACGGTAATGCTCATAGAAAAATCGGAACTACACGTTTCTCCTCAAGTTTTCCACTCATCGGACGTACAATGTTTCAACTATCTACTTCGATGGGGTTTAACGAAGGTTGGCATCCAATGTTTTAGTGCCATCTGTCTTCAGTTATATTATCGCCATTACTTCTTGCGCCACCCCAGAATTAACCTTCTTGATAAGGCGCCCTGCTTAAAAAAAATCCATACAGGAAACATTTCACTCCGATATCTTTTTGAGGCTTAAAACACGCTTCTAATGCTCCGCACACTATTCTAAATATGACCACGTCTTCTCGCACCGACTCAACAGTTTGCTCCAACACATTCCTGATTTTCCTGGAGACTCTCAACGGATTTCCCATGTAGCACTGGTCCAATATCCCCATCACAACTATACTTATCTTGTTTCCCCGTCTTCTGTAACCCACTCATTCTCACTGTGGTATTATCTTCACCTGACTCACTAGTTTCAACAAAACCTGTTTCCCGCCGTGTCATCCTTTCAACGATCTAAAACTGCTCCGGTAGATTTAGTAGTCTTAAACAATGTGTACACGTAAACATAATTATGGGTATGAATATCTGCGAGAGAAAGAAATACAAACACAGATTGTTCTCAAACAGCTTGCATCATCATCGCCTGCAAGATACTTCTTTAATTCCAGGTGAGGGCCCCAAAGTGAGTGGAGTTTGGACGCGGCCGACACCATCATCACGTTGAGAGAAAACAACATGGTGGAACAACGAAAACAGGAGAAACGAAACACTTATTTTCTTTCCCATTAAAACATGTAGAACATTTTTTTTTTTAAACAAAACAGGTCACAAATCCGTTATTATGATCCACACCAATACTTTCCAGGTAGGAAACATGAGAAAACACGGCTCCGGGATGACGTTTCCTCTAGGATCAGTTTCCTCTCCCCATAATCCTAATTTTAACAATAGTGGGGATAATGTAAAATTGACCCAAGATCGCCGTCTTGTGACGGGGCAACTTCACCCTACAGCAGAAAAACACGGCAAACTGATCACCCACTGGGTACAGTTAATTCAATGTCTATTCCAGTTGGTTCAATGTAATTCCATTGAAATGTGGAAACAAAGTTGATTCAACCTGCGTGTGCCCAGCGGGCAGGGTGTAACTTCCCAAATGCATAAACGTCACACGTTCATCCCGGGCGGAAAGAGATTAGCCTGGTCCCAGACCTGTTCGCGCTTGTTTGCCAACTCAGCGGAGTTGACATTTTGTCAAGACATTTTTGGTTGGCATGAGCAGAAACAGATCTGGACTCATTCTAGAAAGAGATTGAGAGAAATCCAAACATAATACTTAATAAGAGAAAACAATAAATGGCTGCAACAAATACATAAGCGCAACAATAGTGCAGCGAGTGAGTCAAATCTAACCAATTACTCGACTTGCTTTCAAAGAATGTAAAAAAAAACTTAAAAAAAAAAACTACATGTCAAATGCATGAGCACAACAATGTGTAGCCATGTTCTGATGCCTTTGATCCAAACCTAAAGCAAGCTAGAGATACATCAATCTAACGAAATGGAGAGGGAGCTCTATTTAAGAAAACACCAAAAAACGTGGCACTTTGAACTGAAATACTAGAATATTCATCGCTATGTCATAATGTACATGGTTGTAAACAGGGTTTCGGGGGTCAATTCCATTTCAATTCAGAGTTAACCAAATTCCAATTCCACATTTTCCCTTATAAAAAAAAAAAAGTAAATTGGAATGTCAGTGTACTTCCTGAATGGCCTGGAATTGAAATGGAATTGACCCCAAAACCCTGGTTGTAAACAGATAGATGTCCACTGGGCTACCGTAGTATTGGACATAAAAGGCCTGGTGTTTGTTCTACTGACCCCATGGCTTGGCCAGGTAAAACTTTAGGCTCCAGGCATATTTAAATAGCTGTTTGGCGGACAGGGTCGTTCCGAACTCCCTATACAAAACGGGATGAACCAAATCCCATTGTTTACTTGGGTCAGTGTTGCATCAGAGAACGGGGCCTAATAGAAAAGGGAGATGGTGAGAAATAAGGGGACATCTCCATCCACGACACTGACTTCCTTCCTTCATGATAGGTGAGAGGCCTGGATAAACTTTCACCATATGTTGCTTCCACTTGCCAGAAAGCTCACGTTATTGAGACACAGCCTGGAGGGAGGGTCCTATATCAAGATCGACAAAGTAACTCATTATACTAACTACTTAAAAAATAAAAAATAAAAAGGAATTGCAAGGCACAGTGAAATTGACAACAGGTAAAATATCAGTTACCTAGACATCATTAAATCCAGTATGTTTTTAGTTATATGGCCTAACAAAAGATCGCAATTTGGTCCAAAAGGAGAGACAGGTTTAAGTACATTTAACAGCAAACAGATGACATTGCTTAACCTCTAGACAGTACCAGGTCATATTGATTGACAATCCTATTTTGAGAGATTTCTTGACCGGAGTGTTTGAGTTAACGCTACAAATCAGGAGTGTTTTGAGTTAATTGATAATCCCGGACACTGTTTGGAGTCAGTTACAGTTTTCAAAATGGAATAATGTACAAATTGGCGATCTGTACATTTAGTTATGATGATATTACCATTGTCATCATAACTAATACTGAAATGTGTCACTTAAAAAAAAAAAAATCCTCACTTTAGGGCGATAAAACCAAAACACGAACAAAGCATTTTACAGTCATAATCAAACTCACAGAAGGTGCCATTTTAACAATTCAAAATGTTTCAGTTGTCTCATTTAAAAGCAAGAGAAGTTTGGCAATACACTCAAAGTCAAAAAACCTGAACTAGAATGGAGAGAGAAGAGAGAGCGAATCCCTGACTGAAAGAGTGACCGAGGAATACAATGAGTCTTTCTAAACATTCATATCAACTAACCAGCCAGTCCTCGTCTGCCTCCATCTCCCACTGGGCCCGGGTCAAAATAGGGAATAGGGTGTTATTTTGGACAGCGTCCTTGTCAACCTGATGTCCCTTTAGGTGTCTCTTACCAGTTAAATCAGAATGGCTCAATCCCAAAAAAGTCAACATCTTCCCTACTGTCGTTTTACACAACCTCTCCATCTGTTCCAAAAACAGACAAAAAAAAAAAAAAACAACAACAAAGCGTCGCCATGGGAACAAACCCATGACCAATTGGGTCTGGTGTGTCCCATTTTTGAGAGGCAAGTACTCGACACCTCCGAAAAAAACATTTCCTATCGCTTCTCAAAAACACAACTTAAAAACATGACCAAAAGTATTTATCTTTGTATGTGTGTATGAAAAATGTGTGTAATGGGACTATGTATGCTGCCTTGTGAGTAAGTGTGTTAGTGTGTATTAATGTGTGTAATGGGACTATGTATGCTGCCTTGTGAGTAAGTGTGTTAGTGTGTATTAATGTGTGTAATGGGACTATGTATGCTGCCTTGTGAGTAAGTGTGTTAGTGTGTATTAATGTGTGTAATGGGACTATGTATGCTGCCTTGTGAGTAAGTGTGTTAGTGTGTATTAATGTGTGTAATGGGACTATGTATGCTGCCTTGTGAGTAAGAGTGTTAGTGTGTATTAATGTGTGTAATGGGACTATGTATGCTGCCTTGTGAGTAAGTGTGTTAGTGTGTATTAATGTGTGTAATGGGACTATGTATGCTGCCTTGTGAGTAAGTGTGTTAGTGTGTATTAATGTGTGTAATGGGACT
This sequence comes from Oncorhynchus masou masou, assembly GCF_036934945.1. NCBI lineage: Eukaryota > Metazoa > Chordata > Actinopteri > Salmoniformes > Salmonidae > Oncorhynchus > Oncorhynchus masou. The sequence goes on from NC_088224.1 coordinate 8,428,928, forward strand.
ATGTATGCTGCCTTGTGAGTAAGTGTGTTAGTGTGTATTAATGTGTGTAATGGGACTATGTATGCTGCCTTGTGAGTAAGTGTGTTAGTGTGTATTAATGTGTGTGTGCTACTGTCACTTTTTGAGTGGCTGGTAGACAGATGCATTGGGATCAAGAGAAGAGGGACTATTGTCCATGAACTTGGAGGAGTAGTGCGGCGTAACCGGGCTGAGGCTGCTGCTGTCGTTGCTGTAGGAGATACTGGGCATCACCGCCATCACCTCCGCTATCTTCTGCTTCAACTCCGCTATCTCCTGGTCTCTCTGGTGGATCTGACCTAGGGGGGGGGGAGGAGGTGGGGGTTAGATGACAGATGGCCTCTCACTTTGTTGCCATTCTCTTCATGTTGCTGACATCTCTGGATCAAGCAGCAGAGCATCCTGTTTATGTAATGGTAGATGAAACCGTGAGGTAATGCTAGGTTACCTTAAGGAGCATCTTGTTTATGTAATGGTAGATGAAACCGTGAGATAATGCTAGTAGGTTACCTTAAGGAGCATCTTGTTTATGTAATGGTAGATGAAACCGTGAGGTAATGCTAGTAGGTTACCTTAAGGAGCATCCTGTTTATGTAATGGTAGATGAAACCGTGAGGTAATGCTAGGTTACCTTAAGGAGCATCTTGTTTATGTAATGGTAGATTAAACCGTGAGGTAATGCTAGGTTACCTTAAGGAGCACCCTGTTTATGTAATGGTAGATGAAACCGTGAGGTAATGCTAGTAGGTTACCTTAAGGAGCACCCTGTTTATGTAATGGTAGATGAAACCCTGAGGTAATGCTAGTAGGTTACCTTAAGGAGCACCCTGTTTATGTAATGGTAGATGAAACCGTGAGGTAATGCTAGTAGGTTACCTTATGGAGCATCCTGTTTATGTAATGGTAGATGAAACCGTGAGGTAATGCTAGTAGGTTACCTTAAGGAGCATCTTGTTTATGTAATGGTAGATGAAACCGTGAGGTAATGCTAGTAGGTTACCTTAAGGAGCATCTTGTTTATGTAATGGTAGATGAAACCGTGAGGTAATGCTAGGTTACCTTAAGGAGCATCTTGTTTATGTAATGGTAGATGAAACCGTGAGGTAATGCTAGTAGGTTACCTTATGGAGCATCCTGTTTATGTAATGGTAGATGAAACCGTGAGGTAATGCTAGTAGGTTACCTTAAGGAGCACCCTGTTTATGTAATGGTAGATGAAACCGTGAGGTAATGCTAGGTTACCTTAAGGAGCATCTTGTTTATGTAATGGTAGATGAAACCGTGAGGTAATGCTAGTAGGTTACCTTAAGGAGCACCCTGTTTATGTAATGGTAGATGAACCCCTGAGGTAATGCTAGTAGGTTACCTTATGGAGCATCTTGTTTATGTAATGGTAGATGAAACCGTGAGGTAATGCTAGTAGGTTACCTTAAGGAGCATCTTGTTTATGTAATGGTAGATGAAACCGTGAGATAATGCTAGTAGGTTACCTTAAGGAGCATCTTGTTTATGTAATGGTAGATGAAACCGTGAGGTAATGCTAGTAGGTTACCTTAAGGAGCATCTTGTTTATTTAATGGTAGATGAAACCGTGAGGTAATGCTAGTAGGTTACCTTAAGGAGCATCTTGTTTATGTAATGGTAGATGAAACCGTGAGATAATGCTAGTAGGTTACCTTAAGGAGCATCTTGTTTATGTAATGGTAGATGAAACCGTGAGGTAATGCTAGTAGGTTACCTTATGGAGCATCTTGTTTATGTAATGGTAGATGAACCCCTGAGGTAATGCTAGTAGGTTACCTTATGGAGCATCTTGTTTATGTAATGGTAGATGAAACCGTGAGGTAATGCTAGTAGGTTACCTTAAGGAGCATCTTGTTTATGTAATGGTAGATGAAACCGTGAGGTAATGCTAGTAGGTTACCTTATGGAGCATCCTGTTTATGTAATGGTAGATGAAACCGTGAGATAATGCTAGGTTACCTTAAGGAGCATCCTGTTTATGTGATGGTAGATGAAACCCTGAGGTAATGCTAGTGAACCTTCTGCAATCCAGCTTTCAGAGTTTGATCCTAGTCTATGAACACAATGGCTCCGCTAGAAGCCGGTCGCTGTCGTACCGCGGTAGAGGGTCAGGGTAGGGAACTGTACCTTGTGCGATCTCCAGCTGTCTCTTGGCGTCTCCCAGGGCAGAGAAGAGGTCTAGTTTGATCCTGGTCTCAGCAGACAGGCTGTTCTCCAGGTGCTGGGTTTTATCCTGCATGGCCGACAGCGCAGACATCAACACCTCCATGTCCTTCTCATTCTCCTTGTACTTACGCAGCTCCTAGAGAGAGGAGGAGGAGGGAGGAGGGGGAGGGAGGAGAGAGAAGAGGAGGGGGGAGGGAGGAGAGAGAGAAGAGGAGGGGGGAGGTAGGAGAGAGAGAAGAGGAGGGGGGAGGTAGGAGAGAGAGAGAAGAGGAGGGAGGAGAGAAGAGGGGGAGGAGAGAGAGAAGAGGGGGAGGGAGAGAGAGAAGAGGAGGAGGGAGGGAGGAAAGAGAGGGAAGAGGAGGGGGGAGGGAGGAGAGAGAGTAGAGGAGGAGGGAGGGAGGAAAGAGAGGGAAGAGGAGGGGGGAGGGGGTAGAAAGAGTAGAGGAAAGGAAAGGGAGGAGAGAGAGAGAGTAGACATCAACACCTCATCATGAACATCTGAAACCACAAACTAACTCCTCATAAGGGATCCTGTGTGGCTCAGCTGGTAGTGCATGCCACTTACAACACCAGGGTTGTGGGTTCCCTTCCCACAGGGGGACCAGTACGAAAAAGTACAAATATGTATGCACTGTAAGTCGCTCTGGCTCAGAGTAAAATAACTCAAATTGAAGAAGAAAAAAAACTTAAATTTAGAGAAGCAATGTAATATCTTCAAACCATGTCAAAGTAAAGGAATCAGCAGCAACTTGCTGATACAGCATTTATGAGACGGTCACAGAAAGGATAAATATCTAAGATTGAAGGATGGACTCACCTGGCATTTCCCCTCCAGCTCTCTAATGTGCTCTTCTTCCAGTTTCACGTCGATGTTGAGTTTCTTACACTCCGTCTCCAACTCTCTGATCCGCCCACGCAAGGAGTCGGTACACTCACCCCTGACAGAGAGACAGAGAGTCAGTACACTCACCCCTGACAGAGAGTCAGAGAGTCAGTACACTCACCCCTGACAGAGAGTCAGTACACTCACCCCTGACAGAGAGTCAGAGAGTCAGAGAGTCAGTACACACACCCCTGACAGAGAGTCAGTACACACACCCCTGACAGAGAGTCAGAGAGTCAGTACACACACCCCTGACAGAGAGTCAGTACACTCACCCCTGACAGAGAGTCAGAGAGTCAGTACACTCACCCCTGACAGAGAGTCAGTACACACACCCCTGACAGAGAGTCAGAGAGTCAGTACACTCACCCCTGACAGAGAGGCAGAGAGTCAGTACACACACCCCTGACAGAGAGTCAGTACACACACCCCTGACAGAGAGTCAGAGAGTCAGTACACACACCCCTGACAGAGAGTCAGTACACTCACCCCTGACAGAGAGTCAGAGAGTCAGTACACACACCCCTGACAGAGAGTCAGAGAGTCAGTACACTCACCCCTGACAGAGAGTCAGTACACACACCCCTGACAGAGAGTCAGAGAGTCAGTACACTCACCCCTGACAGAGAGTCAGTACACACACCCCTGACAGAGAGTCAGTACACTCACCCCTGACAGAGAGTCAGAGAGTCAGTACACTCACCCCTGACAGAGAGTCAGAGAGTCAGTACACACACCCCTGACAGAGAGTCAGAGAGTCAGTACACTCACCCCTGACAGAGAGTCAGTACACACACCCCTGACAGAGAGTCAGAGAGTCGGTACACTCACCCCTGACAGAGAGTCAGTACACACACCCCTGACAGAGAGTCAGTACACTCACCCCTGACAGAGAGTCAGAGAGTCAGTACACTCACCCCTGACAGAGAGTCAGTACACACACCCCTGACAGAGAGTCAGAGAGTCAGTACACTCACCCCTGACAGAGAGTCAGAGAGTCAGTACACTCACCCCTGACAGAGAGTCAGAGAGTCAGTACACACACCCCTGACAGAGAGTCAGTACACACACCCCTGACAGAGAGTCAGAGAGTCAGTACACTCACCCCTGACAGAGAGTCAGTACACTCACCCCTGACAGAGAGTCAGAGAGTCAGTACACTCACCCCTGACAGAGAGTCAGAGAGTCAGTACACTCACCCCTGACAGAGAGTCAGTACACTCACCCCTGACAGAGAGTCAGAGAGTCAGTACACACACCCCTGACAGAGAGTCAGTACACACACCCCTGACAGAGAGTCAGAGAGTCAGTACACACACCCCTGACAGAGAGTCAGTACACTCACCCCTGACAGAGAGTCAGTACACTCACCCCTGACAGAGAGTCGGTACACTCACCCCTGACAGAGATCCAGAGAGTCAGTACACTCACCCCTGACAGAGAGTCAGTACACTCACCCCTGACAGAGAGTCAGTACACTCACCCCTGACAGAGAGTCAGTACACTCACCCCTGACAGAGAGTCAGTACACTCACCCCTGACAGAGAGTCAGTACACTCACCCCTGACAGAGAGTCAGAGAGTCAGTACACTCACCCCTGACAGAGAGTCAGAGAGTCAGTACACTCACCCCTGACAGAGAGTCAGAGAGTCAGTACACTCACCCCTGACAGAGATCCAGAGAGTCGGTACACTCACCCCTGACAGAGAGTCAGTACACTCACCCCTGACAGAGAGTCAGTACACTCACCCCTGACAGAGAGTCAGTACACACCCCCTGACAGAGAGTCAGTACACTCACCCCTGACAGAGAGTCAGTACACTCACCCCTGACAGAGAGTCAGAGAGTCAGTACACTCACCCCTGACAGAGAGTCAGTACACTCACCCCTGACAGAGAGTCAGTACACTCACCCCTGACAGAGAGTCAGAGAGTCAGTACACTCACCCCTGACAGAGAGTCGGTACACTCACCCCTGACAGAGAGTCAGAGAGTCAGTACACTCACCCCTGACAGAGAGTCAGAGAGTCAGTACACTCACCCCTGACAGAGAGTCAGAGAGTCAGTACACTCACCCCTGACAGAGAGTCAGAGAGTCAGTACACACACCCCTGACAGAGAGTCAGTACACACACCCCTGACAGAGAGTCAGTACACTCACCCCTGACAGAGAGTCAGAGGGTCAGTACACTCACCCCTGACAGAGAGTCAGTACACTCACCCCTGACAGAGAGTCAGAGAGTCAGTACACACACCCCTGACAGAGAGTCAGTACACTCACCCCTGACAGAGAGTCAGAGAGTCAGTACACTCACCCCTGACAGAGAGTCAGAGAGTCAGTACACTCACCCCTGACAGAGAGTCGGTACACTCACCCCTGACAGAGAGTCAGAGAGTCAGTACACTCACCCCTGACAGAGATCCAGAGAGTCGGTACACTCACCCCTGACAGAGAGTCAGTACACTCACCCCTGACAGAGAGTCAGTACACTCACCCCTGACAGAGAGTCAGTACACACACCCCTGACAGAGAGTCAGTACACTCACCCCTGACAGAGAGTCAGAGAGTCAGTACACTCACCCCTGACAGAGAGTCAGAGAGTCAGTACACTCACCCCTGACAGAGAGTCAGAGAGTCAGTACACTCACCCCTGACAGAGAGTCAGTACACTCACCCCTGACAGAGAGTCAGAGAGTCAGTACACTCACCCCTGACAGAGAGTCAGTACACTCACCCCTGACAGAGAGTCAGAGAGTCAGTACACTCACCCCTGACAGAGAGTCAGAGAGTCAGTACACTCACCCCTGACAGAGAGTCAGAGAGTCAGTACACTCACCCCTGACAGAGAGTCAGAGAGTCAGTACACTCACCCCTGACAGAGAGTCAGTACACTCACCCCTGACAGAGAGTCAGTACACTCACCCCTGACAGAGAGTCAGTACACTCACCCCTGACAGAGAGTCAGTACACTCACCCCTGACAGAGAGTCAGAGAGTCAGTACACTCACCCCTGACAGAGAGTCAGAGAGTCAGTACACTCACCCCTGACAGAGAGTCAGTACACTCACCCCTGACAGAGAGTCGGTACACTCACCCCTGACAGAGATCCAGAGAGTCAGTACACTCACCCCTGACAGAGTCAGTACACTCACCCCTGACAGAGATCCAGAGAGTCAGTACACTCACCCCTGACAGAGTCAGTACACTCACCCCTGACAGAGAGTCAGAGAGTCAGTACACTCACCCCTGACAGAGAGTCGGTACACTCACCCCTGACAGAGTCAGTACACTCACCCCTGACAGAGAGTCGGTACACTCACCCCTGACAGAGAGTCGGTACACTCACCCCTGACAGAGATCCAGAGAGTCAGTACACTCACCCCTGACAGAGATCCAGAGAGTCAGTACACTCACCCCTGACAGAGTCAGTACACTCACCCCTGACAGAGTCGGTACACTCACCCCTGACAGAGTCGGTACACTCACCCCTGACAGAGAGTCGGTACACTCACCCCTGACAGAGAGTCGGTACACTCACCCCTGACAGAGAGTCGGTACACTCACCCCTGACAGAGAGTCGGTACACTCACCCCTGACAGAGAGTCGGTACACTCACCCCTGACAGAGAGTCGGTACACTCACCCCTGACAGAGAGTTGGTACACTCACCCCTGACAGAGAGTCGGTACACTCACCCCTGCCAGAGAGTCGGTACACTCACCCCTGCCAGAGAGTCGGTACACTCACCCCTGACAGAGAGTCAGTACACTCACCCCTGACAGAGAGTCAGAGAGTCAGTACACTCACCCCTGACAGAGAGTCAGAGAGTCAGTACACTCACCCCTGACAGAGAGTCAGTACACTCACCCCTGACAGAGAGTCAGTACACTCACCCCTGACAGAGAGTCGGTACACTCACCCCTGACAGAGATCCAGAGAGTCAGTACACTCACCCCTGACAGAGAGTCGGTACACTCACCCCTGACAGAGAGTCGGTACACTCACCCCTGACAGAGAGTCAGTACACTCACCCCTGTCAGAGAGTCGGTACACTCACCCCTGACAGAGAGTCAGAGAGTCGGTACACTCACCCCTGACAGAGAGTCAGAGAGTCGGTACACTCAACCCTGACAGAGAGTTAGTACACTCACCCCTGACAGAGAGTCGGTACACTCAACCCTGACAGAGAGTCGGTACACTCACCCCTGACAGAGAGTCGGTACACTCACCCCTGACAGAGAGTCGGTACACTCACCCCTGACAGAGAGTCGGTACACTCACCCCTGACAGAGAGTCGGTACACTCACCCCTGACAGAGAGTCGGTACACTCACCCCTGACAGAGAGTCGGTACACTCACCCCTGACAGAGAGTCGGTACACTCACCCCTGACAGAGAGTCGGTACACTCACCCCTGACAGAGAGTCGGTACACTCACCCCTGACAGAGATCCAGAGAGTCAGTACACTCACCCCTGACAGAGAGTCGGTACACTCACCCCTGACAGAGAGTCGGTACACTCACCCCTGACAAGAGAGTCGGTACACTCACCCCTGACAGAGAGTCGGTACACTCACCCCTGACAGAGAGTCGGTACACTCAACCCTGACAGAGAGTCAGAGAGTCGGTACACTCACCCCTGACAGAGAGTCAGAGAGTCGGTACACTCACCCCTGACAGAGATCCAGAGAGTCAGTACACTCACCCCTGACAGAGAGTCGGTACACTCACCCCTGACAGAGAGTCGGTACACTCACCCCTGACAGAGAGTCGGTACACTCACCCCTGACAGAGAGTCGGTACACTCACCCCTGACAGAGAGTCGGTACACTCACCCCTGACAGAGAGTCGGTACACTCACCCCTGACAGAGAGTCGGTACACTCACCCCTGACAGAGAGTCGGTACACTCACCCCTGACAGAGAGTCGGTACACTCACCCCTGACAGAGAGTCGGTACACTCACCCCTGACAGAGAGTCGGTACACTCACCCCTGACAGAGAGTCGGTACACTCACCCCTGACAGAGTCAGTACACTCACCCCTGACAGAGTCAGTACACTCACCCCTGACAGAGAGTCGGTACACTCACCCCTGACAGAGATCCAGAGAGTCAGTACACTCACCCCTGACAGAGAGTCGGTACACTCACCCCTGACAGAGAGTCGGTACACTCACCCCTGACAGAGTCGGTACACTCACCCCTGACAGAGAGTCGGTACACTCACCCCTGACAGAGAGTCGGTACACTCACCCCTGACAGAGAGTCGGTACACTCACCCGACAGAGAGTCGGTACACTCACCCCTGACAGAGAGTCAGAGAGTCGGTACACTCACCCCTGACAGAGATCCAGAGAGTCGGTACACTCAACCCTGACAGAGAGTCGGTACACTCACCCCTGACAGAGAGTCGGTACACTCACCCCTGACAGAGAGTCGGTACACTCACCCCTGACAGAGAGTCGGTACACTCACCCCTGACAGAGAGTCGGTACACTCACCCCTGACAGAGATCCAGAGAGTCGGTACACTCACCCCTGACAGAGAGTCAGAGAGTCGGGTACACTCACCCCTGACAGAGAGTCAGAGAGTCGGTACACTCACCCCTGACAGAGATCCAGAGAGTCGGTACACTCAACCCTGACAGAGAGTCGGTACACTCACCCCTGACAGAGAGTCGGTACACTCACCCCTGACAGAGAGTCGGTACACTCACCCCTGACAGAGAGTCGGTACACTCACCCCTGACAGAGAGTCGGTACACTCACCCCTGACAGAGAGTCGGTACACTCACCCCTGACAGAGAGTCGGTACACTCACCCCTGACAAGAGAGTCGGTACACTCACCCCTGACAGAGAGTCGGTACACTCAACCCTGACAGAGAGTCAGAGAGTCGGTACACTCACCCCTGACAGAGAGTCAGAGAGTCGGTACACTCACCCCTGACAGAGAGTCGGTACACTCACCCCTGACAGAGAGTCGGTACACTCACCCCTGACAGAGAGTCGGTACACTCACCCCTGACAGAGAGTCGGTACACTCACCCCTGACAGAGAGTCGGTACACTCACCCCTGACAGAGAGTCGGTACACTCACCCCTGACAGAGAGTCGGTACACTCACCCCTGACAGAGAGTCGGTACACTCACCCCTGACAGAGAGTCGGTACACTCACCCCTGACAGAGATCCAGAGAGTCAGTACACTCACCCCTGACAGAGAGTCGGTACACTCACCCCTGACAGAGAGTCGGTACACTCACCCCTGACAGAGAGTCGGTACACTCACCCCTGACAGAGAGTCGGTACACTCACCCCTGACAGAGAGTCGGTACACTCACCCCTGACAGAGATCCAGAGAGTCGGTACACTCACCCCTGACAGAGAGTCGGTACACTCACCCCTGACAGAGATCCAGAGAGTCAGTACACTCACCCCTGACAGAGAGTCGGTACACTCACCCCTGACAGAGAGTCGGTACACTCACCCCTGACAGAGAGTCGGTACACTCACCCCTGACAAGAGAGTCGGTACACTCACCCCTGACAGAGAGTCGGTACACTCAACCCTGACAGAGAGTCAGAGAGTCGGTACACTCACCCCTGACAGAGAGTCGGTACACTCACCCCTGACAGAGAGTCGGTACACTCACCCCTGACAGAGAGTCGGTACACTCACCCCTGACAGAGAGTCGGTACACTCACCCCTGACAGAGATTCAGAGAGTCAGTACACTCACCCCTGACAGAGAGTCAGAACACTCACCCCTGACAGAGAGTCGGTACACTCACCCCTGACAGAGAGTCGGTACACTCACCCCTGACAGAGAGTCGGTACACTCACCCCTGACAGAGTCAGGTTATTTTTTTCTTTCCACATTTGACGGTAACATTTTAATTTTAATGGACATTCATATTAACAGAAACATGCATGTCGAGGATGCAACGATTGTGCGCTCCTTCTTACCGAATTCTGATGTGCACTTTGAACTCGTCAGAATAACTGTCCATATTTACTCTTCCTCGGCTAACAAGACGACTAACGAACAGCTAAAATCACTAGCCCATGTCAACCTACTATAGTAGAAACGTTTAGCCTACCTATTCTATTGGTCAGCTTGTCAAGAAAGAAATAGCCTATTCCAAACTGACTCTGGAACAGTTGTGGGACGATAGATCCCACATTCATACAACCAGTAGGCCAAGGCTACATTAAAAAGCATTGTGTCTAATGCAACAGATAAAAACAATTAGCTTAAAATGTTGAACAATGATTATTTTCTAAACATTATAAGCGCAGCAACGCACACAAGGCAGTAGGCCATTTGCGAATGTCCGTTCCATAACACAATTGGCGGGAAAGCACTGTCGTCAAAAGGGCACAGAACATGCGAGCGGTTTCATGTGACAGAGATGAACGTATCCTATCGAAAGACGTTCGAGAAGAGATATAAAAGGCTACTTTGAAGCAAAGCAAGACATGCCTCACAATATGTATTAAAACGTTCAGGTTTCAGACAACTCTGTATATGTTTTCAGAATGCATACTGCCTCCAGCTCATTGCAAAGTGATGTGGGACGCACTGACAGAGCCCGTCTCCCGTTGACGTTTTGTGATGCTGCGGAAGCCCGTCTTGACAGATTTTCTACTCAACGGTTCTGTATCTGTGTATGTTGTAGGTGTATAATAAATAAGATTACGTAACAAATATTACTGTACACGTGCGCCAAATTTAATTCCACTAAATTATGCAAATGAACTTATAGACCGATAAGCATGACCAATCAAATGTATTTCCATCGACTGGTATTTCCACCAATGGAGAGGCTAAAGAAACATTATTTTACACTGGGGTCGTTTCTTCATCTCCTGGTCGATTGGCCGGCACCAATTATATTTATCGGCTTAAAAAAATATAATTTAAAAATGTATTGGACAAAAACCGGCTATTACCGGGCTAATGGAAACCAGCTATGACTGGGCTAATGGAAACCGGCTATGACTGGGCTAATGGAAACCAGCTATGACTGGGCTAATGGAAACCAGCTATGACTGGGCTAATGGAAACCAGCTATGACTGGGCTAATGGAAACCAGCTATGACTGGGCTAATGGAAACCGGCTAATGGAAACCGGCTATTACCGGCTAACGGAAACCCTGGTGTGAGTGTTTACCTGGAGGCTACGGCTAGTGCTACAGCCCGGGCTGCGGTGGCTTCCTCCACCTTCTTCCTCTTCCTCTCGTCAGCCAGCTGTTTCTCCGCCAGCGCCCGGGCCTCCTGCTCTGCCTTCAGCTTCTTCTCTAGCTGGGAGATGGTCTGCTTGTCCTTTTGCTTGGCCTGGTCAGCACTGTGGAGCACACACACACACGTCAGCACTGTGGAGCACACACACACACACACACACACACGTCAGCACTGTGGAGCACACACACACACACACCAGCACTGTGGAGCACACACACCAGCACTGTGGAGCACACACACACACACACCAGCACTGTGGAGCACACACACACACACCAGCACTGTGGAGCACACACACACACACCAGCACTGTGGAGCACACACACACACACACACACACACACAGCACTCTAGCACACACACCAGCACTGTGGAGCACACACACACACACACCAGCACTGTGGAGCACACACACACACACCAGCACTGTGGAGCACACACACACACACACAGCACTGTGGAGCACACACACACACACACCAGCACACACACACACCAGCACTGTGGAGCACACACACACACACACACACACACACACACCAGCACACACACACACCAGCACTGTGGAGCACACACACACACACACACACACACACACAGCCAAAAGGTTTGTTCCCCGAGTGTCAATCCCTGATCAAAAGATCACCTTGCATCCAAAAGAAAACATCTCTTTATGTGATCAAGGCGAGTGATATTATGCTCAGGTCGATCCTCTACACTGTGCCAATACTCTGAGATCCTTGGCTTTGTCCCAGGCTTCAAGTGTGTGTTCCTACTTGTTCTGCAGCATCTCGTTGTCTTGTCGCAGCTGGCCCAGCTCTGAGCGCAGACTCCTGTCCTGGCTGGTCAGGGAGGAGAGGTGAGAACGTAAATCTGACTCCAACTGACGGCTCGCCTGCAGGTCCGCCTTCAGCCGTTTCACATCCTGCTCCAACCTAGAGAGAGGAGAGAGAGACAGAGACAGGAGAGGTTTCACATCCTGCTCCAACCTAGAGAGAGGAGAGAGAGAGACAGAGACAGGAGAGGTTTCACATCCTGCTCCAACCTAGAGAACGAGAACGAGGACTATGTTTAAGGTAGACTACATCGCAGTTTCACATCCTGCTCCAACCTAGAGAGAGGAGAGAGGAGAGAGAGAGACAGAGACAGAGAGAGGAGACCTTCCGGAGACACCTGAAACCCCACCTCTTCAAGGAATACCTAGGATAGGATAAAGTAATCCTTCTCACCCCCCCTTAAATGATTTAGATGCACTATTGTAAAGTGGCTGTTCCACTGGATGTCAGAAGGTGAATTCACCAATTTGTAAGTCGCTCTGGATAAGAGCGTCTGCTAAATGACGTAAATGTAGGAGAGAGGAGAGAGAGAGACAGGAGAGGAGAGCGGAGAGAGAGAGAGACAGAGAGCGAGGACAAGGGCAAGGACTATGTTTAAGGTAGACTACATCTCAGTTTCACATCCTGCTCCAACCTAGAGAGAGGAGAGAGAGACAGAGAGGAGAGCGGAGAGAGAGAGACAGAGAGCGAGGACAAGGGCAAGGGCTATGTTTAAGGTAGACTACATTGCAGTTTCACATCCTGCTCCAACCTAGAGAACGAGGATGAGGGCTATGTTTAAGGTAGACTACATTGCAGTTTCACATCCTGCTCCAACCTAGAGAACGAGGACGAGGGCTGTTTAAGGTAGACTACATCGCAGTTTCACATCCTGCTCCAACCTAGAGAACGAGGATGAGGGCTATGTTTAAGGTAGACTACATCGCAGTTTCACATCCTGCTCCAACCTAGAGAACGAGGACGAGGGCTGTTTAAGGTAGACTACATCGCAGTTTCACATCCTGCTCCAACCTAGAGAACGAGGACGAGGACTATGTTTAAGGTAGACTACATCGCAGTTTCACATGAATAGCTGTTTAACATAACAGCTACACACACCGTATGAAATCTGATGCACAGATGCACACACACACACACACACACACACACACACACACACGCGTTGCTGTGAGAAGCCCGACTGCATCAGTCGACCTGAAAAGTCAAGGAGAGGGTGAAACCGGATCGTCTATATGCATACCGGTGCACGTTGGCTATGTGTGTGTGTGTGTGTGTGTGTGTGTGTGTGTGTGTCTTACCGCACGAGAGCGTCAGGCTTGCCCAGTTGATTATTGGGAATACAGTTCTCCACGGGATCCTTCTGATTGGCTCCTCCCTTCCCGGCAGACTTAGTCTTTTTCTCGTTCTTACTGGACAAGCCAGACGACGGCACGGTCCCATTGGTGGCGCTGTGATTCCGAGGGGAGGAGTTTGTGGCCACACCGCCCCCGCTGGCATTTTTGCAGTTCTTCCCTCCCCCTACCCCTGTCCCTCCCACCTCCTCTTTGGGAGTGTGTGTGTTGCCTGTGTGTGTGATCTCTCCTCCTCCGAGGTCGTTGTTCAGTCTCTTCCCCCTTATGTTCTCCATATACTCCGTCTCCTGTAATGTGGAGTCCAATGTGTGGAGGATACTGTTGTTGTTGATTCCTATTGTGTGTTGTTGTTGTTGTTGTTTGCCCTCCCGTTCCTTGCTGTTCCCGTCTCTCCCTTTCTCCCGGAACTCCAGTTCCGGTAAGGTAACGGAAGCGTTAACGGGGGTCTTCTTTCCGGGAGTTGACCCATTTTGGGAAACCGACGGGGTAGGGTCCACATCTGATGACACACCTTTAGCCATGGCCGCTAGAGAGGAGGAAGTAGGGTTAGGAAGAGGTCAGGTAAGATTACAAGAGTGTGTGTTTGTCTATCACCTTCCAATTGTTGGCGGAACATCTGTTGCTCAGGGTAAAGTGAAGTGTGTGTGTGTGTGTGTGTGTACTGCATGCTCCCTCTCACCCTCCTCTGCCTCTCTCTCCTGTCTCTGTAGCATCTGTTGCTCCGGGGGCAGAGCCTGCTGTAGGAGCTGCATGTAGAACTCATTCTCCTTCTGCACCTCTTTCTGTTTCCTCAGTCTCATCTTGTAGCTGACGTAGCTCTTAAAGCCAAAGCCCAGAGTCACCACCGGGTAGCCAATACTAACAGAGGATGGAGGGACGAGGGCAGAGAGGTGGGAGGGACGAGGGCAGAGAGGTGGGAGGGACGAGGGCAGAGAGGTGGAGGATGGAGGGACGAGGGCAGAGAGGTGGAGGGACGAGGGCAGAGAGGTGGAGGGACGAGGGCAGAGAGACGAGGGTAGAGACGAGGGCAGAGAGGTGGAGGGACAAGGGCAGAGAGGTGGAGGATGGAGGGACGAGGGCAGAGGGCGGAGGGCAGAGGTGGAGGTGGAGGGACGAGGGCAGAGAGGTGGAGGGACGAGGGCAGAGAGGTGGAGGGACGAGGGCAGAGAGGTGGAGGGACGAGGGCAGAGAGGTGGAGGGACAAGGGCAGAGAGGGGAAGGAGAAAATAGTTAGCACAGAAACTTTTGCTATGGTTGTCATAGCAAAATGAAGAAAAATAATGAAAGATTTCTACTTCGTGTTCAGCGTAGAAGAAAAGTTTCCCCTTTTGTTGATAAACCTCCATTGCCTAAGCAATTACAATGTGTAACAACACACATGCCCCGCCCACCTGAGGATCTGTCTTTTTCCACCATCTATTTCCTGTGTTTGAGGGCTGTAAAATCCACTTATCACTTGGATTGATTACTTTCATTTTACTCCTGCTTCATACTCTTGCTTGTGCCTGATGTTTTTTCCCCATTTAATATTACGGCCGTGGAAATGTGGACTCTGGAGTGATGAATCACGCTTCACCAGTTAGCAGTCCGACGGACGAATCTGGGCCAACTGTAAAGTTTGGTGGATGAGGAATAATGGTCTGGGGCTGTTTTTCCATGGTTCGCGCCCCTTAGTTCCAGTGATCTTAACACTAATGCTCTTGTGGCTGAATGGAAGCAAGTCCCCGCAGCAATGTTCCAACATCTAGTGGAAAGCCTTCCCAGAAGAGTGGAGGCTGTTATAGCAGCAATGTTCCAACATCTAGTGGAAAGCCTTCCCAGAAGAGTGGAGGCTGTTATAGCAGCAATGTTCCAACATCTAGTGGAAAGCCTTCCCAGAAGAGTGGAGGCTGTTATAGCAGCAATGTTCCAACATCTAGTGGAAAGCCTTCCCAGAAGAGTGGAGGCTGTTATAGCAGAAATGTTCCAATATCTAGTG
>NC_088224.1:8451924-8486924 GCF_036934945.1 Oncorhynchus masou masou
TATACCATCTTACTTGAGAAATCTTGTAATAAATATATAAGACATTCTTCATTCACTAAACCAACTTACACCGAGAGGAAAGTTTTTCTGGAACATGCTTATTCCTGACATTGTCTGGAAAAATGCCTGGTTAAGGCCTTACAAATATTGTATACCAAACAAAGTTAAGGAAGTGCACTTTAACATTTTACATAAGATATATCCATGTAATTCTATGATATCCTAAATTGTGGCGATTGATGATATCTGCGTTTTCTGTGAAAAAGGTGAGAATCTCTCACTTGTTCTGTGAATGGAAATTTGTATTTTGCGATACTTACGCACGCGACGTGTCCTGTCACACAAAATCAGCGTGTAAGAAATATCAGCCAAAGACAAACGAGGAAAAAGTAGATGATTCAATATAAGTTTTTTTTTAAGTATGGATTTCAGCACCCGTGGAAGGATAGCAGTTGTACTGGACAAACGTAGGTTTAGGTCTGCTGAGTGGTGCAGTGGTCTAAGGCACTGCAGCTCAGTGCAAGAGGCACCACTACAGTCCCAGGTTCGATTCCAGGCTGTATCACATCCGGCCGTGATTGGGAGTCCCATAGGCCGGCGCACAATTGGCCGGGGAAGGCCGTCATTGTAAATAAGAATTTGTTCTTAACCTTCTTGATATATTAAAAAGGTAACTGTTTTCAGAATTAACTGATGGTGACTCAGTGTTGTTGTTTGAGAATCCCAAGGCAAGTTGTCAAACCTCAACTCCCCCTCGATATAAGACAATGGAGTTGATCGTTCCTCAGCTGGATCTAGCTATGCCATTCACAGGTATCACCCAAAGACTGAAAGAGATGGGGGGAGGGGGGAACGATGTATCTAAGCTATCCCTTTCTGTGCACTCACTCTTCTGCCCATTACTGTATCATCCACAGATGTCATCAACCGACACACAGCAAGTGACAATGCCCGACGTTCTGAAGACGGAGGCGATCCCTGAGGATCCAAATAAACAGAAAATGTCCGAACTCCCCGAAAATGACAATAAGCCTGTGCTTCTGATAAAAGACAAGAAAACAGCGACTCAAAAGAAGAAGAAGAAGAAGCAAGAGTTTCCGAGAAGGAAGAAGAAGAAGCCAAGTGATCCCGGAAAGCCAGTTCCATTAAACCTGAACGACGAGGTGGTGAGGATGAGGAAGGAGGTGAAAAGGGTGAGGGCGCTGGTCATCAGGAAGTTGACGAGGCAGATGGCAGGTCTGAAGAAAAAGAAGGGGAAGGAGGAAGATCTGGAGAGGAACCGGAGGAGGGTCGGCAGACTGCTGGAAGAAATCCATGCGATGAAGACACTCAAACCTGATCCGGTGGGTGCTTCTTCCCATTACTTCTTCAATCACCTACATTATTATGGCTTCCTTATTTGGGATACTGTGTAGTATCATTCCCAAGCCATTGTATATGTGCTGCTACACATTGCTTGTGAGTGAGTTTCTTTCATGCAATGTCCTGTGAAACTTTTTTTTACTTTAATATTTTTATTTTTTTAATTTCACCTTTATTTAACCAGGTTAATGGCTAGTTGAGAACAAGTTCTCATTTACAACTGCGACCTGGCCAAGATAAAGCATAGCAGTGTGACACAGACAACAACACAGAGTTACACATGGAGTAAACAATAAACAAGCCAATGACACAGTAGGAAAAAAGTCTATATTACAGTGTGTGCAATGATAACAATTTAGCAGATTAACACTGGACTGATAAATGAGCAGATGAGGATGTGCAAGTAGAGATACTGGTGAGTAAAGTATATGTCCTGATAACTATTAATTTATCAGATAAGTACAAGCTCTTTAGTGCGGTGTACTTCACCAATTACATATCAGATATAAAGCACCAGTCAAAGGTTTTAGAACACCTATTCATTCCGGGATTTTTCTTTATTTTTACTATGTTCTACATTGTAGAATAATAGTGAAGACATCAAAACTATGAAATTACACATATGGAATCATGTAGTAGCCAAAAAAAGTGTTAGCAGAATCTAAAATATATATCTTTATTTGTTTAATTAGCCACGCTTTGCCTTGACAACACCTTTGTACATTCTTGGCATTCTCTCAACCAGCTTCACCTGGAATGCTTTTCCATTAGTCTTGAAGGAGTTCCCACATATGCTGAGCACTTGTTGGCTGCTTTTCCTTCACTCTACGGTCCAACTCATCCCAAACCATCTCAATTGGGTTGAGGTCAGGTGATTGTGGAGGCCAGGTCATCTGATGCAGCACTCCATCACTCTCCTTCTTTGTCAAATAGCCCTTACACAGCCTGGAGGTGTGTTGGGTCATTGTCCTGTTGAAAAGCAATTGATAGTCCCACTAAGCCCAAATCAGATGGGATGGCGTATCGCTGCAGAATGCTGTGGTAACCATGCTGGTTAAGTGTACCTTGAATTCTAAATAAATCACAGACAGCATCACCAGCAAAGCACCCCCCACACCATCTCATCCATGCTTAACGGCGGGAACCACACATTCGGAGATCATCCGTTCACCTACTCCGCGTCTCACAAAGACACAGTGGTTAGAACCAAAGATCTCAAATTTGGACTCATCGTTACCAAAGGACAGATTTTCACCAATCTAATGTCCATTACTCGTGTTCCTTGGCCCAAGCAAGTCTCTTCTTATTATTGGTGTCCTTTAGGAGTGGTTTCTTTGCAGCAATTCGAACATGAAGGCCTGAGTCACACAGTCTCTTCTGAACAGTTGATGTTGAGATGTCTGTTACTTCAACTCTGTGAAGAATGTCTGAGGCTGGTACTTCTAATGAACTTATCCTCTGCAGCAGCAGTAACTCTGGGTCTTCCTTTCCTGTGGTGGTCCTCATGAGAGCCAGTTTCATCATAGCACTTGATGGTTTTTTGTGACTGCACTTGAAGAAACTTTCAAAGTTCCTGAAATTTTCCGAATTGACTGACCTTCATGTCTTCAAGTAATGATGGACCATCGTTTCTTTTTGCTTATTTGAGCTGTTCTTGCCACAATATGGACTTGGTCTTTTACCAAATAAGGCTATCTGCTGTATACCATCCCTACCTTGTCACAGCACAACTGATTGGCTCAAGCGCATTAAGAAGGAAAGGAATTCCACAAATTAACATTTAAGAAGGCACACTTGTTAATAGCTTTTATGGCTGCTGTCCCTGTACAGGGATCAAAATCTGCGGAAATTCCAGAGCGCCAACTAATAGTACTCGATACTACTCAAACTTTCATTAAAACACACATGCAGGGTACTCAATTAATGCTACACTCGTTGTGAATATAGCCAACATGTCAGATTTTAAAATGCTTTTCGGCGAAAGCATGAGAAGCTATTATCTGATAGCATGCAGCCCCCAGAAATACACGAAGGGGACGTAAACAAAAAAATTAGCGCATTCCAGGTGACTACCTCATGAAGACGGTTGAGAGAATGTCAAGAGTGTGCAAAGCTTTCATCAAGGCAACGTCTGGCTACTTTGAACAATCTCAAATATAAAATATATTTTCATTTAACACTTTTTTTTGATAACTACTTGTTTCTGTGTTATTTCATAGTTTTGATGTTTTCACTATTCTACAATGTAGAAAAAAATAAACCTTGAATGAGTAGGTGTGTCCAAACATTTGACTGGTGCTGTATATTTGTTTTACTTTTTAACGGACCTCTGAGACTATCACAGTGCAGGTGCATTTATACAGAGACTTGATTACACACAGGTGGATTGTATTTATCATCATTAGTCATTTAGGTCAACATTGGATCATTCAGAGATCCTCAATGAACTTCTCGAGAGAGTTTGCTGCACTGAAAGTAAAGGGGCTGAATAATTTTGCACGCCCAATTTTTCAGTTTTTGATTTGTTAAAAAAGTTTGAAATATCCAATAAATGTCGTTCCACTTCATGATTGTGTCCCACTTGTTGATTCTTCACAAAAAAATACAGTTTTATATCTTTATGTTTGAAGCCTGAAATGTGGCAAAAGGTCGCAAAGTTCAAGGGGGCCGAATACTTTCGCAAGGCACTGTATTCATGTCAGTCCCAAACCATTGCAAATTAACTTACAGTCTCAAAACCAGATCATACTAATTGTTGATTATTATTTCTAGGTGACCAAGGCTGCCCTCCAGAAGAACCTGAGTTTTGAGTTTGTCTGTAAGAACCCAAAGGCCACAATTTCTGACCGAGCTGTAGCCCGTATCGCCACTCACCCTCAGTTCAGCAAGAAGATAGACACCATCAAAGCTGCCATTAAAGCCTTCAAGGATGAGAGAATGTCAGTAGAGAAAGGAGACAAGAAGGAAACGGTTAGAAAGCAGCCTTTAAAAGTGGTAGAGGTGATCGAGCAGCCGAGGGACAGTGATGGAGGAGGAGGGGTGGAAGGTGAAGAGGGAGATGAAGAAGAGATGGATGAGGAGGAAGATGGAACACCCGCTGATGAGGAGGAAGATGGAACACCCGCGGATGAGAAGGAAGGTGGAACACCCGCGGATGAGGAGGAAGGTGGAACACCCGCGGATGAGAAGGAAGATGGAACGCCCACGGATGAGAAGGAAGATGGAACACCCGCGGATGAGGAGGAAGGTGGAACACCCGCGGATGAGGAGGAAGGTGGAACACCCGCGGATGAGGAGGAAGGTGGAACACCCGCGGATGAGGAGGAAGGTGGAACACCCGCTGATGAGGAGGAAGGTGGAACACCCGCTGAGAGTCTAACGGTAGAGAATAAAGAATCGGCCATAGAGAATACAGTAGCTGACCCTCAGCCCACGGAGACTCTGATGGACTCATCCACTCCATTCACAATAGAGGCCCCACAGGTAGTACCTACAAAGAACATAGTAACCATGAAAAACACACCACAGAAGCAAGTAGTCCGGAAACTCACAAAGGACACTCCAGCCACTCAGAAGACTCAACACCCCAAACTCCAGAAAGTCACGAAACCTCAGAATAAAGATGTTAAAAACAAGCAGGATGATGAAGAGGATTCTGATGATGATGAAGAGGAGAGCGACTTGGAGTCTTCGGACGACGAGAAGGAGTATTTTGACGACAGCACGGAGGAGCGTTTCCGTAAGCAGTCCTCCCAGTCGGATGAAAGCGACAACGATGATTTCTTCCTGGGGAAAGTCAACAAGTTCAAAAAGAAGAGCGATACGACTACAGCGCCACCAGGTGGAGGGGAGGGGAAGAGCAGCGAACTGGGGAAAAACCCACTGCTGGAACCACTGGAGAGCTTAAACCCACACCAGACTGAACTGGATGAGCTGGAGGCCAGACTGAACTCCAAGGGGAAGTCTATCTTCTGCTCCAGTCTGTCTGGTTCCAGAGGTAGGGGTAGAGGCGGAGGTAGGGGTAGAGGCGGAGGCAGGGGTAGAGGTGCAGGCAGGGGTATGGGCCGAGGAGGGGGTAGGGGAGGGGACTTCAAGGACCGTGGAAGAGGGGGAGATGATGGCCCGTCTCGGGGTCCTGGGTCACATGATGGGGGTTCTGGGAGGGGAAGGGGAGACTTTGGGAGGCAACGGGAAGGCAGAGGGTTCTCCTCCACCCCTTCATCTCAGCCACCACAACAGGCCCTGCACCCGTCATGGGAAGCCAGTAAGAGGAGGAAGGAGCAGCAGACCGTAGTAGTGGCCTTCCAGGGAAAGAAGATCAAATTTGATGATTGAGCTAAGGCCGGCGATATGGCCAAAATGTATCACAATATTTTTGTCAGTATTTTATGTTTTTACATAATAAAAGTTATCCATTTTGCTTTATGAGTTGTCTGTGACCCTAGAGTGGAAACGCATACCTTCTAAAATGATTTCAATCTCCATTCTGATTGGTTTATACTGGTCAATCAAATTTTTAAACAAAAGTTGATCTGACAAAATCTAGGCCTTATTCTTAAACAAATATTCCAATTGTGATTTTGACTTGTGATTTAGATTTTTTTTTTTTTAGTACTTGGGTGAACAGTTGGAACCATGAAAATAGAATGATTATACAGTTGGAATGTACCAACTGCGCACAAACGTCAATTCAGTGTCTATTCCGAATTCGTAAAATTTAATTTTAGTGAAATAACATGGAAACAATGTTGATTCAACCTGTGTATGCCCCGTGGGTAATAGGGGCACCTTTAAGTCAGTGTTTAACATAACAACGAATGAAAAGGGCAGGGAGGTGTTCATGGAATTGAGAATTTGAATAGCTTACCAATGGGATCTCTATGGAGGTGTTATTTTGACAGGGAACCAAAGTGTTGGTGAGTGTTTCCCAGAGGAGTGGGTTCTTGTAATCTTTGGCTACATTTAAAATGTCCTCCAGTGATTTCTGAACTTTTGCTGTTGAAAAGCAATATCCTAAGCAGAAATACAGTAATGTACACACATCAAAGGGTAACGAGCCATACAGTTCTCTCATCCTCGAGCCATACCATGGGGTGCTGGGCCCAGTCAGGTCTTTAATATAACAATATAACGAGCCATACTGTGGGGTGCTGGGCCCAGTCAGGACTTTAATATAATGAGCCATACCGTGGGGTGCTGGGCCCAGTCAGGTCTTTAATATAATGAGCCATACGGTGGGGTGCTGGGCCCAGTCAGGTCTTTAATATAACAATATAACGAGCCATACCGTGGGGTGCTGGGTCCAGTCAGGTCTTTAATATAATGAGCCATACTGTGGGGTGCTGGGCCCAGTCAGGTCTTTAATATAACGAGCCATACTGTGGGGTGCTGGGTCCAGTCAGGTCTTTAATATAATGAGCCATACTGCGGGGTGCTGGGCCCAGTCAGGTCTTTAATATAATGAACCATACCGTGGGGTGCTGGGCCCAGTCAGGTCTTTAATATAACGAGCCATACCGTGGGGTGCTGGGCCCAGTCAGGTCTTTAATATAATGAACCATACCGTGGGGCGCTGGGCCCAGTCAGGTCTTTAATATAACGAGCCATACCGTGGGGTGCTGGGCCCAGTCAGGTCTTTAATATAACGAGCCATACCGTGGGGTGCTGGGCCCAGTCAGGTCTTTAATATAACGAGCCATACCGTGGGGTGCTGGGCCCAGTCAGGTCTTTAATATAACGAGCCATACCGTGGGGTGCTGGGCCCAGTCAGGTCTTTAATATAACGAGCCATACTGTGGGGTGCTGGGCCCAGTCAGGTCTTTAATATAATGAGCCATACTGTGGGGTGCTGGGCCCAGTCAGGTCTTTAATATAACGAGCCATACTGTGGGGTGCTGGGCCCAGTCAGGTCTTTAATATAACAATATAACAAACCATACCGTGGGGTGCTGGGCCCAGTCAGGTCTTTAATATAACAATATAACGAGCCATACCGTGGGGTGCTGGGCCCAGTCAGGTCTTTAATATAACGAGCCATACTGTGGGGTGCTGGGCCCAGTCAGGTCTTTAATATAACAATATAACGAGCCATACCGTGGGGTGCTGGGCCCAGTCAGGTCTTTAATATAACGAGCCATACCGTGGGGTGCTGGGCCCAGTCAGGTCTTTAATATAACGAGCCATACGGGGGTGCTGGGCCCAGTCAGGTCTTTAATATAACGAGCCATACGGGGGGGTGCTGGGCCCAGTCAGGTCTTTAATATAACGAGCCATACCGTGGGGTGCTGGGCCCAGTCAGGTCTTTAATATAATGAGCCATACCGTGGGGTGCTGGGCCCAGTCAGGTCTTTAATATAACGAGCCATACCGTGGGGTGCTGGGCCCAGTTAGGTCTTTAATATAACGAGCCATACGGGGGGGTGCTGGGCCCAGTCAGGTCTTTAATATAACGAGCCATACCGTGGGGTGCTGGGCCCAGTCAGGTCTTTAATATAACGAGCCATACCGTGGGGTGCTGGGCCCAGTCAGGTCTTTAATATAACAATATAACGAGCCATACCGTGGGGTGCTGGGCCCAGTCAGGTCTTTAATATAACGAGCCATACCGTGGGGTGCTGGGCCAAGTCAGGTCTTCTACACATTCATCCACTCCACCACTGAAAGAGTCAAATGTTGGCACCTTTGTAACATGTTGTAATCAAACCCGGGTCTCCATGGTAACAGTAGAGGAATACTTGGTTCGGTGGTCTCAGGTTGGACTACTCCAAATCACCTTTGCTCTGTCACACACAATCACATGTTTTGCAGGTCCATCAACCCATTTAAGTACCTCTCACACTGTACAGTAACCCCTCGAGGATGAGAGAACCTCTCACACTGTACAGTAACCCCTAGAGGATGAGAGAACCGTACAGTAACCCCTA
This sequence comes from Oncorhynchus masou masou, assembly GCF_036934945.1. NCBI lineage: Eukaryota > Metazoa > Chordata > Actinopteri > Salmoniformes > Salmonidae > Oncorhynchus > Oncorhynchus masou. Next base: position 8,460,210 of record NC_088224.1, read on the forward strand.
GAGGATGAGAGAACCTCTCACACTGTACAGTAACCCCTAGAGGATGAGAGAACCGTACAGTAACCCCTAGAGGATGAGAGAACCTCTCACACTGTACAGTAACCCCTAGAGGATGAGAGAACCTCACACTGTACAGTAACCCCTAGAGGATGAGAGAACCGTACAGTAACCCCTAGAGGATGAGAGAACCTCTCACACCGTACAGTAACCCCTAGAGGATGAGAGAACCGTACAGTAACCCCTAGAGGATGAGAGAACCTCTCACACCATACAGTAACCCCTAGAGGATGAGAGAACCGTACAGTAACCCCTCGAGGATGAGAGAACCTCTCACACCGTACAGTAACCCCTAGAGGATGAGAGAACCGTACAGTAACCCCTAGAGGATGAGAGAACCTCTCACACCGTACAGTAACCCCTAGAGGATGAGAGAACTTTCATAAATGTGCAGAACGTTAATGACCATGAACACAGGCCCCTTTGGTCATTCGTTCTGCCCTGAACAAGGTAGTTAACCTACTGTTCCTAGGCCGTTATTGAAATTAAGAATTTGTTCTTAACTGACTTGCCAGGTTAAATAAAGGTAAAATAAAAATGTATGAATGTGTTATTCAATGTGTTTCTATGGGCTACAGTAGTAAAGGCCAAATTCAATATTTTTATCAAATAATGCAAAATAAATTATACCTGAAGGGGTCCTAAAATAATTCCATATGTTACCTTAGAATATTTCGGTTACTGGCCCACTGCTCCAACCGCCGGTCTACCTGCCGCCCGCTTGAATCAAACGGGTTATTCCAGAAAATATCCAGTTTGTGTGAATAATGTTTTTTGGTGTTACCAATTATGTATTTAGGATCCTTACCTGACATGATTGATTTTGACATTCAGTAAAATCAAGGGGCGGATTCAATTACGCTGAGCCGCAGGGCACCAGTCTATGGCCTGTGACTAGAATGGGCTAAAGCGGTGAGTGAGGAGCGCCCTTCTCCAATCGAACAGTAATCTCTCGCTGCTCGGTCATGTTGTCAACAAGGTAGCTTGGTGCATCTTCCAGAATCATACAGAAGCTATTTTTCTAACCAGTTTTCATTTGGAAAGGCAGGTAAAAGCGTTCTTATCAAAAACAATCCCTGTTACATGTCAAAACACAGAATCTTACTCAATTTCGCCGTAACCTGGCTCACCCGGGATGCGGCCCGGTTCCTAAACGAATGCAATCAACTTTCACCAGGTGCAAAGCACAACTACCTGGGCGCCCAGACAGATGAACCCAAAAAGGCCTGTGGTGTTGATGGCATCCTCAATGAAATGATCAAATATACAGACAACAAATTCCAATTGGCTGTACTAAAACTCTTTTACATCATCCTTAGTCCTGGCATCTTCCCCAATATTTGGAACCAAGGACTGATCACCCCAATCCACAAAAGTGGAGACAAATTTGACCCCAATAACTACCGTGGAATATGTGTCAACAGTAACCTTGGGAAAATCCTCAGCATTATCATTAACAGCAAACTCGTACATTTCCTCAATGAAAACAATGTACTGAGCAAATGTCAAAATGGCTTTTTACCAAATTACCATACAACAGACCATGTATTCACCCTGCAAACCCTAATTGACAACCAAACAAACCAAAACAAAGGCAAAGTCTCGGGCACTAGAAAAGTCTGCAGCACCCGGCCTCACCCTACTAGAATCCGAAGTCAAATGTCTGCTGTTTGCTGATTTACATTTACATTACATTTAAGTCATTTAGCAGACGCTCTTATCCAGAGCGACTTACAAATTGGTGAATTCACCTTCTGACATCCAGTGGAACAGCCACTTTACAATAGTGCATCTAAATCATTAAGGGGGGGGTGAGAAGGATTACTTATCCTATCCTAGGTATTCCTTGAAGAGGTGGGGTTTCAGGTGTCTCCGGAAGGTGGTGATTGACTCCGCTGTCCTGGCGTCGTGAGGGAGTTTGTTCCACCATTGGGGGCCAGAGCAGCGAACAGTTTTGACTGGGCTGAGCGGGAACTGTACTTCCTCAATGGTAGGGAGGCGAGCAGGCCAGAGGTGGATGAACGCAGTGCCCTTGCTTGGGTGTAGGGCCTGATCAGAGCCTGGAGGTACTGCGGTGCCGTTCCCCTCACAGCTCCGTAGGCAAGCACCATGGTCTTGTAGCGGATGCGAGCTTCAACTGGAAGCCAGTGGAGAGAGCGGAGGAGCGGGGTGACGTGAGAGAACTTGGGAAGGTTGAACACCAGACGGGCTGCGGCGTTCTGGATGAGTTGTAGGGGTTTAATGGCACAGGCAGGGAGCCCAGCCAACAGCGAGTTGCAGTAATCCAGACGGGAGATGACAAGTGCCTGGATTAGGACCTGCGCCGCTTCCTGTGTGAGGCAGGGTCGTACTCTGCGGATGTTGTAGAGCATGAACCTACAGGAACGGGCCACCGCCATGATGTTGGTTGAGAACGACAGGGTGTTGTCCAGGATCACGCCAAGGTTCTTAGCGCTCTGGGAGGAGGACACAATGGAGTTGTCAACCGTGATGGCGAGATCATGGAACGGGCAGTCCTTCCCCGGGAGGAAGAGCAGCTCCATCTTGCCGAGGTTCAGCTTGAGGTGGTGATCCGTCATCCACACTGATATGTCTGCCAGACATGCAGAGATGCGATTCGCCACCTGGTCATCAGAAGGGGGAAAGGAGAAGATTAATTGTGTGTCGTCTGCATAGCAATGATAGGAGAGACCATGTGAGGTTATGACAGAGCCAAGTGACTTGGTGTATAGCGAGAATAGGAGAGGGCCTAGAACAGAGCCCTGGGGGACACCAGTGGTGAGAGCGCGTGGCGAGGAGACAGATTCTCGCCACGCCACCTGGTAGGAGCGACCTGTCAAGTAGGACACAATCCAAGCGTGGGCCGCGCCGGAGATGCCCAACTCGGAGAGGGTGGAGAGGAGGATCTGATGATCTGGTGCTTCTGTCACCAACCAAGGAGTGCCTACAGCAGCACCTAGATCTTATGCACAGATTCTGTCAGACCTGGGCCCTGACAGTAAATCTCAATAAGACCAAAATAATGGTGTTCCAAAAAGGTTCAGTCACCAGGACCACAAATACAAATTCCATCTAGACACTGTTGCCCTCGAGCACACAAAAAACTGTACATACCTTGGCCTAAACATCAGCGCCACAGGTAACTTCCACAAAGCTGTGAACGATCTGAGAGACAAGGCAAGAAGGGCATTCTATGCCATCAAAAGGAACATAAATTTCAACATACCAATTAGGATTTGGCTAAAAATACTTGAATCAGTCATAGAGCCCATTGCCCTTTATGGTTGTGAGGTCTGGGGTCCGCTCACCAACCAAGACTTCACAAAATGGGACAAACACCAAATTGAGACTGCACGCAGAATTCTGCAAAAATATCCTCAGTGTACAACGTAGAACACCAAATAATGCATGCAGAGCAGAATTAGGCCGATACCCACTAATTATCAAAATCCAGAAAAGAGACGTTAAATTCTATAACCACCTAAAAGGATGCGATTCCCAAACCTTCCATAACAAAGCCATCACCTACAGAGAGATGAACCTGGAGAAGAGTCCCCTAATCAAGCTGGTCCGAGCCCCAGGACAGCAGAGCCCCAGGACAGCAGCACAATTAGACCCAACCAAATCATGAGAAAACAAAAAGATAATTACTTGACACATTGGAAAGAATTAACAAAAAAACAGAGCAAACTATGATGCTATTTGGCCCTACACAGAGAGCACACATTGGCAGAATACCTGACCACTGTGACTGACACAAACTTAAGGAAAGCTTTGACTATGTACAGACTCAGTGAGCATAGCCTTGCTATTGAGAAAGGCCGCCGTAGGCAGACATGGCTCTCAAGAGAAGACAGGCTATGTGCTCACTGCCCACAAAATGAGGTGGAAACTGAGCTGCACTTCCTAACCTCCTGCCCAATGTATGACCATATTAGAGAGACATATTTCCCTCAGATTACACAGATCCACAAAGAATTCAAAAACAAATCCAATTGTGATAAACTCCCATATCTACTGGGTGAAATTCCACAGTGTGCCATCACAGTAGCAAGAGTTGTGACCTGTTGCCACGAGAAAAGGGCAACCAGTGAAGAACACACACCATTGTAAATATAACCCATATTTATGCTTATTTATTTTATCTTGTGTCCTTTAACCATTTGTACATTGTTAAAACACTGTGTATATATATATATAATATGACATGTGTAATGTCTTTATTGTTTTGAAACTTCTGTATGTGTAATGTTTACTGTACATTTTTATTGTTTATTTCACTTCATATATTCACAATATATATTATCAACATCACTTGCTTTGGCAATGTTAACACATGTTTCCCATGCCAATAAAGCCCTTGAATTTAATTTAATCGAATTTAATCGAATCACCCCAAGTAAACACAGGACACTGCTTTGTATGTCGAAAATCCTCATCCATTGGTCAGACACACTGACGCAATTACGTAAAAGGGGAGTCTGCTACTACGTTAACCAATAGCATTCTATATGTAAATCTTGTTTAAAACATTCCCGGGAAATCCGAGCTTTGCGGGAGGGCCCTTCGCAGATAAACTGCATCCCATAATTCGCTGTCAATTTTTCAAGCAGCAGGAGTGGAGCTTGCGACCTAAACAATTCCGTTGAATCTTCCCTGTTTTAGAAACGTGTCGTGTATCAACGGGCATGTAAAATATTAGTTTGATTATATATTTTTTTTCTCGAATCGATGCGGTTTTTGAAGAAAAAAAGTGCTCCAAAGTAGCGAAGGGACAAAAGTACATTCGAGCCTGATGATGAGAAAAGGGGGAGCCTCTGTCCCGAAGAAAGTCCTAATTTCAGGGGTCGGGGGCTCCTCCATGGACAAAAACCGCACAGTTCTGACCCAGTACGCCAATGCGCCGTGTTATCAGATCTTAACCCCTCCGCCCTGTCCGAACCAGACTAACAATGTCGGTGTCCCAGATCCGACCGAGAGTCCGCTATACACTACCCCCATCGGGGTGTCTACAAACGGGACCGGACAGCGACCACCCCTCGGAAGACACCCGGTAATTCATATCGCGATGGCTCTTTTGGCATACAATATTCCGGGCAGTCACATGAATGCAAACGAGCCATTTAGCTTGCTAACTAGTTAACAACTATGACTTTACATTATGTTCGCTAACTAGTGAGGGCTAACCAGTGACTTATCCTAGCCGACATTAATACCCGTATTAACGTTTCTTCGCTAGTTATTGTTAGTAGTATTAAGTGCTACCTAGATTTTTAGCTAAATACAAAACGTTTATTTATTTTCATTGTAAATGTAACACGTTGACTCTTTATGCATGTATGTTTAACACCACTTGCCACGTTTCCAACTTTAATTGTCCCTTTTGACAGTGGATTTATAAAGGGTCACCGAAAAGACCTAATTTAGCTCATTAGCCAGACAGCTATTTCATTATCAAGCACTCGCCTTCGTTGGAGAGGCAACAAACACATCGACCTAGCGAAGTATGATCTGTTTTGGCAAAATAATGACCCGTCAAAAAAATCAATCAAACTAGACGTGAGTATTTCTGTTTTTCCATTATCCATGTAACGTTAGCAGGCAACTTCCTAAAGTTGACCTGCATAAATGAAATCGTAAGAATAACCGCAAATCAATCATAAATACAGTCGACAGAAAAACGTGTCTTAGTTCATGTTCATTTGCTAGCTAGCATGAATATCTAAAGAACATTTTATTTATTTGTTTTTAACACCACAAGCTAGGCGGTAAACGAAGCTTGGAGGGGGATGTGGGAGAAGCTTCTCCTAGTTTAGCTGTCTGTCCCACCAACCATCCCAATTGTAATCCTTTGCTCCAGCTGTTTTGGATCAAACTTAATCATTTACCGTAGTTCCAGCACCTTTAGTCCCTTGTCATAAAACTATCTTCCATGTATCTAATGACAATCGTAAGCGCATAGCTGAACAACTCTGCGACGTACCAAGATAGCATTTTTGCTAGCTAACCTAGGAGTCCCACCATGAGGAAGTACAACACATTTCAGATTTGTTGTGGTATAAATCTGTAAGCATGCACGTGCAAACTGCATCCCCCATAAACAGCACATTTTGTGTTATGAGGATTCATATTAACTCACACAAGGATGTTATTTATGCAAACTCAGGGAGGTGACTAGTGGAGGCTCCTCAAAGGAAGGGGAGAACTATCCTCAGTCAATTTCGTAAAAACAGTGAAACATTTCAACCTTTTTTTTTTAGATTAAACTATACTAAATATATTCACGTCACCAAATAATAATCAAGAAACACTGTTTTGCAATGTTCTACAGTAGCCTCAATAGCACTCTGTAGGGTAGCACCACGATGTAGCCGGAGGACAGCTCGTTTTCGTCCTCTAGGTACATTGACTTCCATACAAAACTTAGGAGTTTAATGGTTCCTACCCCCTTCCATAGACTTACACAGTAATTATGACAACTTTCAGAGGACGTCCTCCAACCTGTCAGAGCTCTTGCAGCATGAACTGACATGTTTTCCATCCAATCAAAGGATTAGATAATTAATCTAGCGCTGAACGCATAAACTACAGCTAGCTAGCACTGCATACCTGGTGAGTAGTTCACTCAGAGAGACAATGGTTGAACAGTTTTGAACAAATTAATTCCTTCAAAAATTAAGCAAGAGAGCAAGCTATATTTTGTATTTTTTGTAACTTTCACATACTTAGCTAACGAATGCATATAGCTAGTTTAGCATGCTCAAACAAAGGGAAAGGGGGGATACGTAGTCAGTTGTACTACTGAAGGCATTCAACAGAGAGGGATGCTATGTTAACTAGCTGGCTATGGCTATCCAACAGAGAGGGATGCTATGTTAGCGAGCTGGCTATGGCTATCCAACAGAGAGGGATGCTATGTTAGCTAGCTGGTTATGGCTAATCAACACTGGATCTCTTCCAAGTCAAATTAAGCTTTTGGCCTGCCGGTGTAACTGCTTGCTCTTGACTGTAGACTGTACTGCATGATTGTAGTGAGTTTACTACTGCGTTATTTCTTGTAGTTATGTTGAATATGATGACAATATGGTGACAACGATGTAGGCTGTGTGTAGAGGTTATGATAGGAAGGTTTGGCATGGAAAGGTCTTTTTGCCTGGTCACAGACAGTTGATGTGTTGTGCACTGAAGTCCACACGCGAAGGGAAAAGGTGAGAGGACGAGTGTGTAGATGCGAGAAGGAATTATACAGCCATCGAAAGACCATGCTGTTTGTATGTGGCTGCTATGAAAGTGAACTGTGTTTTCGTGTGATCAGGAGTGTAATCATTCTGTTGATTCTGAGCTGGTACTTGGTTTATGAATGGTGAAATCGTCAACTAGCTTTTATGCATTTTAGTCATTTAGCAGACTGCTCTTGTCCAGATCAAAAAGATTGCTTTAGAGTTGAAGTGCCTTTTGCTCACTGGCATCTTTTGGTTGCTGGCCTAACGCTCTTAACCGCTAGGCTACATGCTGTTAGAACGATGATGGTCACACCGGGACCCTGAACCAACATAATTCACCTCAGCTTTGATCCACAGTTTCACTGTTCTGTTTTCATCCAGATTGTCACCTTGTACAAATGTTTTCTGTGTGTCAGGCGAAGCGTCGGTTGGAGCTGGAGGAGAGTGATCAACAGTACACCAGTGAGACGAACAGTGGCTCCAGAGCTAAGCGAGCCACCAGGCTCTCCCTCAGAGGACCCAAGAGTAAGAGGGGGGGGCATTATGGGGGTGATTCAGTTACCATGGGATTCATTGACATTTTAATCATGAAGCAGTACTTCTCATCCAGGCAGAGTTATTTGAAGAAAAAAAAGAAGAAAAAATTATTAGATTTTATCTTTATTTAACTAGGCAAGTCAGTTAAGAACAAATTCTTATTTTCAATGACGGCCTAGGAACAATGGGTTAACTGCCTTGTTCAGGGGCAGAATGACAGATTTTTACCTTGTCACCTCGGGGATTCGATCTTGCAACCTTTCAGTTACTAGCCCAACGCTCTAACCACTAGGCTACCTGCCGCCCCTCCACTCTAACCACTAGGCTACCTGCCGTCCCTCCACTCAAACCACTAGGCTACCTGCCGTCCCTCCACTCTAACCACTAGGCTACCTGCCGACCCTCCACTCTAACCACTAGGCTAACTGCCGCCCCGAGGGCGGAGTTATACCATTCCTCGTCCAGGGCGGAGTTACAGTGCATTCATCTCAGTTTAGTGGAAACGACGTCTCATCTCAGTTTAGTGGAAACGACGTCTCATCTCAAGTCTCTAACTTCCTGTTTATTTCAGTTTTGCGACACATCATGGCCTGCTGAAAACCCTCCAATAACTTAAAAGTTGAAGGAAATGAGCGGAGGCCATTTTAGTGTGAAGAGATGGTCCAGCCTTTGTTGAGGAATAAAGATGTGACGACATTGTTGCTCTTTGTGGCCTAGTGTGTATTCACAGTTCACTTGTCATTAATTCCCTCACCTACCTGAACCTGCTGAAGTGTGTCTGCCTTCCTCCCCCAGGTCCCAGTTATAACTAGACATGGTTGATGATATTACTAGTTTATCTAGCGTGTCGTGCGTTGCGTATAATCGGTGCGCATTCGCGAAAAAGGACTGTCGTTGCTCCAACGTGTACCTAACCATAAACATCAATGCCTTTCTTAAAATCAATACACAGAAGTATATATTTTTAAACCTGCATATTTAGCTAAAAGAAAGGTCCTCAGGTAATATTAACCAGGTGAAATTTGTCACTTCTCTTGCGTTCATTGCACGCAGAGTCAGGGTAAATGCAACAGTTTGGGCCGCCTGGCTCATTGTGAACTAATTTGCCAGACTTTTACGTAATTATGACATAACATTGAAGGTTGTGCAATGTAACAGGGATATTTAGACTGATGGATGCCACCCGTTAGATACAATACAGAATGGTTCCTGACAGAATAAACATTTTGTTTTCGAAATGATAGTTTCCAGATTCGACCTTATTCATGACCAAAGGCTCGTATTTCTGTGTGTTATTATGTTATAATTGAGTCTATGATTTGATAGCGCAGTCTGACTGCGCGATAAGTAGGCACCAGCAGGCTCGTAAGCATTCATTCAAACAGCACTTTCGTGAGTTTTGCCAGCAGCTCTGCTGTTTATGACGTCAAGCCTATCAACTCCCGAGATGTGGCTGGTGTAACCGATGTGATATGGCTAGCTAGTTAGCGGGGTGCGCGCTAATAGCGTTTCAAACGTCACTCGCTCTGAGACTTGGAGTTGTTGTTTCCCTTTGCTCTGCATGGGTAACGCTGCTTCGAGGGTGGCTGTTGTTGTTGTGTTGCTGGTTTGAGCCCAGGGAGGAGCGAGGAGAGGGACGGAAGCTTTTCTGTTACACTGGCAATACTAAAGTGCCTATAAGAACAGCCAATAGTCAAAGGTTAATGAAATAAAAATCGTATAGAGCGAAATAGTCCTAAAATTCCTATAATAACTACAACCTAAAACTTCTTATCTGGGATTATTGAAGACTCATGTTAAAAGGAACCACCAGCTTTCATATGTTCTCATGTTCTGAGCAAGGAACTTAAACATTAGCTTTCTAACATGGCACATATTGCACTTTTACTTCTCCAACACTTTGTTTTTGCATTATTTAAACTAAATTGAAAATGTTTCATTATTTACTTGAGGCTAAATTGATTTTATTGGTGTATTATATTAGGTTAAAATAAGTGTTCATTCAGTATTGTTGTAATTGTCATTATTACAACAACAAAAAATAGCAGATTAATCGGTATCGGCTTTTTTTGGTCCTCCAGGTATCGGAATCGGCGTTGAAAAATCATAATTGGTCAACCTCTATGCATATTATTAGTAGATTTACATAGAAAACACAGAAGTTTCTAAAACTGTTTGAATTATGTCTGTGAGTATAACAGAACTCATATGGCAGGCAGAAACCTGAGATTTTTCGGAAAAGCTTTTTGGATTTCTGACACAGCGGTTGCATTAAGGAGAAGTGGATCTAAGATTCCATGCATAACACTTGTATCTTTAATCAATGTTTATTATGTGTATTTCTGTAAATTGATGTGGCTCTCCGCAAAATCACCGTATGTTTTGGAACTACTGAACATAACGCGCCAATGTAAAGTGAGCTTTTTGGATATAAATATGAACTTTATCGAACAAAACATGCATGTATTGTGTAACATGAAGTCCAATGAGTGTCAAAGGTTAGTGATTCATTTTATCTCTATTTCTGGTTTTTGTGACTCCTCTCTTTGGCTGGAAAAATGGCTGTGTTTTTCTGTGACTAGGTACTGACCTAACATAATCGTTTGGTGTGCTTTCGTCGTAAAGCCTTTTTGAAATCGTACACTGTGGCTGGATCTCTTTAAAATGTTGTGAAATACTTGTTTGAGGATTTTTAATTATGGGATTTCTGTTTTGAATTTGGCGCCCTGCACTTTCACTGGCAGTTGTTGACGTGGGATGCTACCGTCCCACATATCCCAGAGAGGTTTTAACAAACCCATCTCCTCTCTCTCCAGCTCCCTCCTCCACGTTAGAGAAGACCAGGTATGACACATCTCTAGGCCTCCTGACCCAGAAGTTTGTCCAGCTGCTGGCCCAGTCCAGTGACGGGGTGGTGGACCTCAACCGGGCCGCGGAGTCCCTCAAGGTGCGGAAGAGACGCCTCTATGACATCACCAACGTCCTGCAGGGGGTGCATCTCATCAAGAAGAAGTCTAAGAACAACATCCAATGGATGTGAGTGGGGGGAATATAGCACCATCTGGGTTATATATATATATATATATATATGGAATTTGAAACTTTTTGATACTCAAGTATATATATAAAACTATTAGACTTTTACTCCAATAATATTTTACTGGGTGACTTTTACTTGAGTCATTTTCTAGTAAGGTATTTTTTACTACAGTATTAAAATTGGGTAATTTTTCCACCAATGGTATTAACGTGTGCTGTTCTCCTGTGTGTGTAGGGGCTGTAGCCTGTCTCCACAGGGAGTTGCCAGGGTCCAGACCCCTGGCTCTGTGGGTGACGAGCTACTGGAGCTGGCCCAAGAGGAGAAGAGACTGGATGAGCTCCTACACATCTCCACACGCATCGTCCAACAGATAACTGAAGACACACCCACAAGGAAATAGCCTTCCATTAACAGGCCTGCTGTGTTTGAGGTCTGTGTGTGTGTGTGTTGTCTGTGTGTGTGAATGACTACTCTTTCCTTAACCCCTGGGTATGTTTGCATACATATCGTATGAGGATGTGAAGAGGATTCCTAGTCTCAAGGACCAGACGGTCATTGTGGTCAAAGCCCCTGCTGAAACCAGACTAGAGGTGCAAGACCCTGCAGAGGTACACACACACACACACACAGTGATCATGGTTGATGTTCTCTTTATTCCCTGCAGCTGGCTTTTGAATTGCTGAAATACTGAAATGATTGATTTGTTGATTGTCCAATCAGAGTCTCCAGGTCCACCTGAGCAGTACCCAGGGTCCAATAGAAGTCTTCCTTTGCTCTGATGACCACGCCACCACCTCCACGCTGAACAACGTGGCACTGAATGGAAAAGGACATCTTCATCGTATGTCAACGGAAACTCCTCTTTGTCCGTCTTCAAGGTGTAACCAGGTGAGCCCATAAACCTTGACATCGCATCATTATCTATCTGTCCCATTATGGCGTCTGAGAGAGCACAGGCAGCACCATTGGGGCCATCTCCATTTTGAAGTAGTGCATTTGCTTCTGCTTCTAGAGCGACCTAGTAGCCTAGCGGTTAAGAGCGTTGGGCCAGTAACCGAAAGGTTACTGGTTCTAATCCCCGAGACGGCTCGGGGACTTAACCCATAGGAAGTCCCGCCCAATGTACTACTTCAAAATGGTGAAAGCCCTCAATGGTGCTGCCCATGCTAAAACAGGCTTTTGGGCACTAGAGTCCTTTCTCTGTGGTTGGTTGTTGGGCGAACTACTCCTTCAAAGCACTCGCTCTGCCCCTTTCTCTTCCATCTTTCTCTCCATTTCACCAGGGGGTAATAACTCCACACCATCAGTTTCTCCAACGCCCTGTCCAGGCTCCCAGCATGCTCAGCAGTGACAGTGACCCCTGTCTCCCTCCTCCCCCTCCAGGATGTCAACCAGGAGCCCTTTGTCCCCCTCTCTCCCCCCCTCCTCTTTGAGGAGGACGACGACATGCTCAGCCTGGGGGTAGACAACTTGTTCTCCTACGACCTGGACAAGCTTCCACTGGAAGACCTGCTCTGTAACTGAGTGAAATCGAAACTCAGTGGCCATTTTGATGTGTTTTGATTTTGGAGCCATGTTATTGGCCCAGATTTATGGCCCCGATGTGGACATTTACTGTATAATGAACTGATGTATCCTATAGCCCAGTGGTTTCAGCAGCCATTTTGGAGCAATGCTTTTTCTTGACATCTTGGACTGGATCACTCATAGAGGACCTGCTGTGTAATTGACCTTGAATGTGAAAATACCTGTTCTTGGTATGGATTTAAAAGAAGTAAGCCTACGTTGACTTCCGGACAGCAGAAAAACAAGCTGGCTAGAGGGGGAGAATTCTTTGGCTGAACGAACAGATAAACCCCTTCTCAAAGCCTGTCTTTCTGGCTAGACCTGCACTGACAGGCAAACCAACATTCTCTAAACAATCACTCACTCCCCATAGCAGACCGTTATGTCTTCTTGATGAACTGTTCTCGTCTGAAAACACAGATTGTTCCTAACAGAGATGGGTTATGGATATCAACCACCTGATTCTTACCCATATCTTCCACTGTGACTTATCTGTCAACCTGGGTTTAATTATGTGATGTAGTGGACCCTACCTGGCTAGGTCCGGGTTCTCGGGTTCACCAGAAGCGAGCGGACCTCAAATCTAGGCCCCAGGATGGTGATGTCTGCCTGGGCGTTGATGGTACGTGAGTCCCTTGGTCTTCCACATGGAGCCTTCTGACCCAATACGGGGAAGAGACTCACTGGTATTGTTAGGATAACCAGAGTATGTAGTGTGAGATGGCCCTAGGGATTACATCCCAAATGGTACCCTATTCCCTATATAGTGCACTACTTTTTTTATCAGGGCTCTGTTCAGAAGTAGTGCACTATATAGGGAATGGGGTGCCATTTGGTGTCGAGTATGTAGGGAATGGGGTGCCATTTGGTGTCGAGTATGTAGGGAATGGGGTGCCATTTGGGGTCATCCTTTTCCTAATCACTTGCTGTATTTTTAGTTGTATATGTTTTAATAGAGTGTGTTATTGCTTGTTTGTTCCCTACTGCCACCTGTAGCCTCTGTTGATTTCTGTATATTAAAGCAATGTTCCTCCTTACCACCAGTAACACACACACACCACCATGCGCACACACCCCCCCCCACACCCATACACACACACACACCCATGTACACACACACACCACCATGCGCACACGCACACATGCGCACACACACACCACCATGCCTTGCACACGCACACACACACACACACCACCATGCCTTGCACACGCACACACACCCATGCACACACACACACCACCATGCCTTGCACACGCACACACACACACATGTGCACACACACACCACCATGCCTTGCACGCGCACACACACCACCATGCACACAGACAAGCCCCTCATTTTGTTTCAGCTGCTGGAGCCATGCTACCAGCCATTACTTATTTACTAGCGTTATGAACCCACTCATGTTCGTTTCTCAGGGCTCACCAAATACAATTTTTCCTTTTAAAAACATGTTGCTTATTTGAATCAGCTAGGTCAAAAAAAACAGAACGTGCACCCCCCCTTTGGAGTACCGACGACAGAGTTTTGGGGGATATCCTTTACTAACCTCCTAAAGCATCGCTTGTCTTTGAGGAACGAACAAAGATGATATTTAGATGAGCTCTTCATTGAATCCCACTCTTATGTAGCATACGACCTTTGACCTGAACCTTGATGGTCTCTGGTCAAGGGTAGTGCACTGCTTAAGGAATAGGGTGCCACGTGCCTTTTCCCGGGATCGAACCGGGGCCTGTAGTGACGCCTCTAGCACTGAGATGTAGTGCCTTACACTGCTGTGCCACTCGGGAGCTTATTGCACAAACTGATCTGGGACCAGGCTACAATTAACCAACGATAAGCTGGTAAAGGTAGGACATGTAGCCATTGATTTGCCCCTTGAATACTCTACTGCAATAACTATTCCTATACTATCCCCCAGGAGTAGGGTGAAGTTGCCGCTAAATGCTGGCCTTGCTCAAGAGCAGAACGGCAGATTTTTTTTCTTCCAGCTCCGGGATTTGAACCAGCGACCTTTCGTTTGCTGTCCCAACACTCTTTAACCGCTCGGCTACCTGCCACCCATAGTTGGCGTTAGGGATTGGCATTTCACATGTTTTGACCAAGTACTAGTATTTTGTTTTGTGCACACAGCCATGCAATCTCCATAGACAAACATTGGCAGTAAAATGACCTTACTGAAGAGCGATCAGTGATTTTCAACATGGCTCCGTCCTAAGATGACACCTTACAAACAAGTCTGTTCATCAAATTTCTGCCCTGCTAGAGCTGCTCCGGGTCAACTAAGTGCTGTTATTGTGAAGTGGAAATGTCTAGGAGCAACAACGGCTCAGCCGAGAAGTGGTAGGCCACACAAGCTCACGTAACGGGACTGCCAACAACACTCGCAACCGAGTTCCAAACTGCCTCTGGAAGCAACGTCAGCACAGTAACTGTTCGTAAGGAGCTTCATGAAGTGTGTTTCCATGGCCGAGCAGCCGCACACAAGCCTAAGATCACCATGCGCAATGCCAACCGTCGGCTGGAGTGGTGTAAAGCTTGCTGCCATTGGAGTCCAGAGCAGTGGAGACGCGTTCTCTGGAGTGATGAATCACGCTTCACCATCTGGCACTAATCCGACAAACTAATCTGGGTTTGGCGGATGACCGGAGAAAAGTGTCAGCTGTAAAGTTTGGTGGAGAAGGAATAATGCTCTGGGTCTGTTCGTGGTTTGGACTAGCCCCCTTAGAAGTTACGATTTCCCTTTATTGGAACTAACTTTGGAAGGCCCTTTCCTGTTTCAGTATAACCCCCGTGCACAAAGCGAAATCCATACAGGAATGTTTTGTCGGTATGGAAGAACTTGACTGTTCAGAGCCCTGACCTCATCCCCATCGAACACTTTTGGGATGAATTGGAACGACAACTTGCGAGCCAGGCCTAATCGCCCAACATCAGTGCCAGACCTCACTAATGCTCTTGTGGCTGAACGGAAACAAGTCCCAGCAGCAATGTTCCAACATCTAGTGGAAAGCCTTCCCAGAAGAGTGGAGGCTGTTATAGCAGCAATGTTCCAACATCTAGTGGAAAGCCTTCCAGAAGAGAGGAGGCTGTTATAGCAGCAATGTTCCAACAAAGGGGGGGACCAACTCCATTTGTATGCCCATGGTTTGGAGTGTTTGACGAGCAGGTGTCCACATACTTTTGATTTTGTGTGTTTTAGTACCAGTCAAAAGCTTAGACACCTACTCCTTCCAGGATTTTTCTTTTAAATTTACTATTTTCTACATTGTAGAATATTGGTGAAGACATCAAAACGATGAATAACAAGGAATAATGTAGTAACCAAGAGTGTTAAACAAATCAAAATATATTTTATATTTCAGATTCTTGAAAGTAGCCACCATTTGCCTTGATGACAGCTTTGCACATTTGGCATTCTCTCAACCAGCTTCATGAGGTAGTCACCTGAAATGCATTTCAATTAACAGGTACGCCTTGTTAAAAGTTAATTTGTGGACATTCTTTCTTTAATGCATTTGAGCCAATCAGTTGTGTTGTGACAAAGTAGGAGTGTACAGAAGGGCTAAGTCAGAAGAAACAGTCTATCATTACTTTAAGACATGAAGGTCAGTCAATCCAGAAAATTTCAAAACTTTGAAAGTTTCTTCAAGAGCAGTCACAAAAACCATCAACAGCGCGATAATGAAACTGTCTCTCATGAGGACCGCCACAGGAAAGGAAGACCTTACCTCTGCTGCAGAGGATAAATTCATTAGAGTTACCAGCCTCAGAAATTGCAGCCCAAATAAATGCTTCAGAGTGCAAGTAACAGACACATCTCAACATCAACTGTTCAGAGGAGACCGCGTGAATTAGGGATTCATGTTTTGATTTGCTGAAAAGAAACCACTACTAAAGGTCACCAATAAGAAGAGACTTGCTTGGAATCGAGAAGCAAGAGCAATGGACATTTAGACCGGAGGAAATGTGTCCTTTTGGTGTGATGAATCCAAAATGTGAGATTTTTGGTTCCAACGGCCGTGTCTGAACTGCAGAGTAGGTGAACGGATGATCTCTGCGTGTGGTTCCCACTGTGAGGCATGGAGGAGGAGATGTGACGCTGTGGGGGTGCTTTGCTGGTGACCCTGTCTGATTTGATTTTGAATTCAATTCACTTAACCAGCATGACTACCACATCATTCTTCCGCAAAGGGTGGCTACGTTGAAGAAGCTAAAATATATTTTGATTTGTTTAACACTTTGTTTGGTTACTACATGACTCCATATGTGTTATTTCATAGTTTTGATGTCTTCACTATTATTCTACAATGTAGAAAATAGTACAAATAAAGAAGAACCCTGGAATGTGTTGGTGTCACCAAACTTTGGACTGGAATTGTAAATAAAGTTGCACAATGAGCACTTGCTTTCTCTCAAATATACCGTTACAGTTGTTGGTTCGTGAGCTTGTGATTTTTTTTATTTTTTTTGCCATTTTATCATAGTTGTGACTTCAGTCAAAACACCTCGACTCAAGATTCCCCACTTGGCAGTTTCATGTCATTGTTGCTAGCTATCTGGCCATCCAGAACCACCACCACTGCACGACCTTCTGTCCCATTTGAAGCGTGCGCCTCGCTGTCGTGATATTCTCACCTAACCTGTCTATGGCGTGTGCCAAGTTTATAAATCTCATTTATTTTTTGTATGTGCGCAGTCTTTTTCAGAAATGGCGCGTGCAGATATTTAGTGTGAAATTCATGCAACGGTTATAAATGAGGCCCTTGGTCTCTACCAATAATGTATATAAACCCTAGATTGCTGATGCTATGTGTTGGCCATTGAGAGGCTTTGAAGCCACTGGTCGGCCATATTGGCTCTCCCCAGTAGAAGAAGTCCTCCATAGGAATGAATGAAATTCTACAGTATTTCAATTAAGTGTTTTTCAAGGACAAAATGACTTTTGTTGTTGTAGTGGGGAAAGTAACATTTTGTATTATACTTTAAGAAAATGTTTACATACTGTATTTTGTAGACATTAATTTTAAGGCATTTATATAGCTACCCCCACTTTATTTAAATTTTATTTTTTACAATGGTGGTGCCAAGATGACTAATGATGACTAAGTTACAGATGCGCAAATGTCATACCCCTAATACTTGCTAACCTCCCCTGTTATTGTGATGGTGAGAAGTTAGCATGTCTTGTTGGGTATGATATTTGTTTGTCTCTTAACTTTCTCACTCATCATTTATTATTATTATTCGCAATTTATTCATGGTAGCATCCACATTGAATGTGGAAGTGTTTTAGAAACATATTCTTATTTACAATAAAAGTGATTATGCGCTTTAACCTCATAGTCATTGTTTGTCAAATCAAATCTTTTGGAGTAGAGAGACAAAAGAAGAACAAACGCTTCACTGTCTCAATAATTACAGAGTCTACTGTGTTTGGTTAACTAGGGTGGTGGGGGATAGCCTTTACTCACCGATAGGGGAAATGGGGTGTGTCCCAATTCTTCCCTTCCTCCCAAACTGTACACTTGTTCACTCCACTGCAATGATTTTAAAGGAAAGAATGTCTGACAGGGCTGACCCGAAGACGTAAGCAACATTTTGCGACTGCTTAGGGACCCCGCGGCCAGTTTTGGGAACTCAGTTCGGGGTCTCAACTTAGTTTTGGGAACTTTGGGGTCTCAACTTACTGTTGAGATTTAGAGTACTAGAATACACAATGTGTAATTTCAAAATGTGGTTTTGAAGTCACTCGATACGCCCATGTCGGCTAACCTGTTTTTAGATTTGGTAAATGAGTCTAGTCAGCAATCTAAACCTGTGTCAATCCTGGTGGATTCACTGACTGGGCACACAGGGCTCCTGTTGATTATGTTAGTTACACTTGCGCCATGCTAATATAATACTTACGCCATGCTAATATAATACTTACGCCATGCTAATATAATACTTACGCCATGCTAATATAATACTTACGCCATGCTAATATAATACTTACGCCATGCTAATATAACACTTACGCCATGCTAATATAACACTTACGCCATGCTAATATAATACTTACGCCATGCTAATATAATACTTACGCCATGCTAATATAATACTGACGCCATGCTAATATAATACTGACGCCATGCTAATATAATACTGACGCCATGCTAATATAACACTGACGCCATGCTAATATAACACTGACGCCATGCTAATATAACACTGACGCCATGCTAATATAATACTTACGCCATGCTAATATAATACTTACGCCATGCTAATATAATACTTACGCCATGCTAATATAATACTTACGCCATGCTAATATAATACTTACGCCATGCTAATATAATACTTACGCCATGCTAATATAATACTTACGCCATGCTAATATAATACTTACGCCATGCTAATATAATACTTACGCCATGCTAATATAACACTTACGCCATGCTAATATAACACTTACGCCATGCTAATATAACACTTACGCCATGCTAATATAATACTTACGCCATGCTAATATAATACTGACGCCATGCTAATATAACACTGACGCCATGCTAATATAACACTGACGCCATGCTAATATAACACTGACGCCATGCTAATATAATACTGACGCCATGCTAATATAATACTTACGCCATGCTAATATAACACTGACGCCATGCTAATATAACACTGACGCCATGCTAATATAACACTGACGCCATGCTAATATAACACTTACGCCATGCTAATATAATACTTACGCCATGCTAATATAATACTTACGCCATGCTAATATAATACTGACGCCATGCTAATATAATACTGACGCCATGCTAATATAACACTGACGCCATGCTAATATAATACTTACGCCATGCTAATATAATACTGACGCCATGCTAATATAATACTTACGCCATGCTAATATAATACTTACGCCATGCTAATATAATACTTACGCCATGCTAATATAATACTTACGCCATGCTAATATAATACTGACGCCATGCTAATATAATACTGATGCCATGCTAATATAACACTTGCTCAGATGGCATATTAGCATGGCATAAGTCGTGTCTCAATTTGCATCAAAACTGCAAAAATTTAAGGCTGGCCCTGATGACTGGTATAAGAAATATGGTCAAAACTTCCACCAGAGCGTGCCTACACCCATCCAATGTTCCCACTAGAGCGTGCCTACACCCATCCAATGCTCCCACTAGAGCGTGCCTACACCCATCCAATGCTCCCACTAGAGCGTGCCTACACCCATCCAATGCTCCCACTAGAGCGTGCCTACACCCATCCAATGCTCCCACTAGAGCGTGCCTACACCCATCCAATGCTCCCACTAGAGCGTGCCTACACCCATCCAATGCTCCCACTAGAGCGTGCCTACACCCATCCAATGCTCCCGCTAGAGCGTGCCTACACCCATCCAATGCTCCCGCTAGAGCGTGCCTACACCCATCCAATGCTCCCACTAGAGCGTGCCTACACCCATCCAATGCCTACACCCATCCAATGCCTACACCCATCCAATGCTTCCACTAGAGTGAGCCTACACCCATCCAATGCTTTTTAAATTTGTAGGAAGTAGTGAACGAGTACGGAATGAGAAGGGTTGAGTTTAGGGCAGGAAGGGGACAGGGAAACACAGTTGAGGTACAGTGAGTTTAGGGCAGGAGGGGAATCACAGTTGAGATACAAGGCCCTCTTTGTGCAGCTCCGGTCAAGGCATCTGGTAGTGATCAAAATGGTTGCCACTGGAGAATACACTCAAACTCCTACAGTATGCAGTCAGAAGAACACCCTGCTTTACAGGAGAGGGCTGTCATGCCCCAGTAGGTTAGGTGTTATAGCAGAGGGCCCTGTTGTTACAGGAGAGGACTGTCATGCCCCAGTAGGTTAGGTGTTATAGCAGAGGGCCCTGTTGTTACAGGAGAGGACTGTCGTGCTCCAGTAGGTTAGGTGTTATAGCAGAGGGCCCTGTTGTTACAGGAGAGGACTGTCGTGCTCCAGTAGGTTAGGTGTTATAGCAGAGGGCCCTGTTGTTACAGGAGAGGACTGTCATGCCCCAGTAGGTTAGGTGTTATAGCAGAGGGTTGGGCCCTGTTGTTACAGGAGAGGACTGTCATGCCCCAGTAGGTTAGGTGTTATAGCAGAGGGCCCTCTTGTTACAGGAGAGGCCTGTCATGCCCCAGTAGGTTAGGTGTTATAGCAGAGGGCCCTGTTGTTACAGGAGAGGACTGTCATGCCCCAGTAGGTTAGGTGTTATAGCAGAGGGCCCTGTTGTTACAGGAGAGGACTGTCATGCCCCAGTAGGTTAGGTGTTATAGCAGAGGGTTGGGCCCTGTTACAGGAGAGGACTGTCATGCCCCAGTAGGTTAGGTGTTATAGCAGAGGGTTGGGCCCTGTTGTTACAGGAGAGGACTGTCATGCCCCAGTAGGTTAGGTGTTATAGCAGAGGGTTGGGCCCTGTTGTTACAGGAGAGGGCTGTCATGCCCCAGTAGGTTAGGTGTTATAGCAGAGGGCCCTGTTGTTACAGGAGAGGACTGTCATGCCCCAGTAGGTTAGGTGTTATAGCAGAGGGTTGGGCCCTGTTGTTACAGGAGAGGACTGTCATGCCCCAGTAGGTTAGGTGTTATAACAGCGGTCCCTGTTGTTACAGGAGAGGACTGTCATGCCCCAGTAGGTTAGGTGTTATAGCAGAGGGCCCTGTTGTTACAGGAGAGGACTGTCGTGCTCCAGTAGGTTAGGTGTTATAGCAGAGGGCCCTGTTGTTACAGGAGAGGACTGTCATGCCCCAGTAGGTTAGGTGTTATAGCAGAGGGTTGGGCCCTGTTGTTACAGGAGAGGACTGTCATGCCCCAGTAGGTTAGGTGTTATAGCAGAGGGCCCTGTTGTTACAGGAGAGGACTGTCATGCCCCAGTAGGTTAGGTGTTATAGCAGAGGGCCCTGTTGTTACAGGAGAGGACTGTCATGCCCCAGTAGGTTAGGTGTTATAGCAGAGGGTTGGGGCCTGTTGTTATGGAGAGGTGTATTTTTTAATTTAACTAAGCAAGTCAGTTAACAAATTCTTTTTTTTTTTTTTACAATGACTGCCTAGGAACAGTGGATTAACTGCCTTGTTCAGTGGCAGAAGAACTTATTCTACTACACTACTTTATCAGGCCCAGAGTTATCCCTGTCCAGGAAGGGCTCAGAGTGTTTCTGGGTCAGGTCAGGTGGTCAGGTATAAACTCCTGGCCCTACTACTCATAATGCCAGTAGACAGACGAACAGTCTGATCGAGACACTGTCATATAAATGTAGACACTAGGGGGCAATCCCGCTCTCGCAGAAGGTGGTGGAGAGGAAGAAGAAGAAGAAGAATCCCATCAGAAGCCATTGCTAAGCAACCGACAGTGTGCCCTCTCCTTTTTCCCCTTGGCAACCAACCTGAGCTGGATGATGTCATGGTTTTACAGTCTGTTCGGTGGAATACAGCAACAATGTCATGTGGGGCGACAGGAGTACTATGGCCTTTCCATAGTTTTGTTCAATCATTCAAGACCATCAGACAAAGGTCTGGGTTCATGTCAATGATGTGTGTGTGTATATAAGCACTAAATTGTGAATATACACTGAGGGTACAAAACATTAGGAACACCTGCTTTTTCCATGACATCGACTGACCAGGTGAAATAAATGATCCCATATTATTGTCGCTTATTAAATCTACTTCAATCGGTGTAGACGAAAGGGGAGGAGACATGTAGATGAAGGGGAGGAGACATGTAGATGAAGGGGAGGAGACTGGTTTAAGAAGGATTTTTAAACCTTGAGACAATCGAGACATGGATTGTGTATGTGTGCCATTCAGAGGGCGACTGAGCAAAACAAAATATTTAAGTTCCTTTGAACAGGATACAGGATATGGTTGTAGGTGTCCGGCGCACTGGTTTGTGTCAAGAACTGCAACGCTACTGAGTTTTTCACACTCAACAGTTTTTTTTTTTTTTTTTTAGTGTGTATCAAGAACGGTCCAACACCCAAAGAGGACGTCCAGCCAACTTGACACAACTGTGGGAAGCATTGGAGTCAATATGGGTCAGCATCCCTGTGGGACGCCTTTGACACCTTGTAGAGTCCATGACCTGACGAACTGAGGCTGTTCTGAGGGCGAAAGGAGGTGCAACTCAATATTAGCAAGGTGTTCTTAATGTTTTGTACACTCAGTTAAGGAAAAGATTCCATGTGTTGAAACAGACTTTCACCGTCTATGAATGGATTCAGGATGTTTCTCGGGATCTTTAATTCATTTACGAATAATTTGCTCTCTCAAAATCCCTCTCTCTCTCTCCCTCCTTCTGACCCTCCTGCTCTCTCTCTCTCTCTCCTTCTGACCCTCCTGCTCTCTCTCTCCATCCTTCTCTCTCTCTCTCTCTCTCTCCATCCTTCTCGCTCTCTCTCCATCCTTCTCGCTCTCTCTCCATCCTTCTCGCTCTCTTGCTCTCTCTCCATCCTTCTCGCTCTCTCGCTCCCTCTCCATCCTTCTCGCTCTCTCTCTCTCCATCCTTCTCTCTCTCGCTCCCTCTCCATCCTTCTCTCTCTCGCTCCCTCTCCATCCTTCTCTCTCTCGCTCCCTCTCCATCCTTCTCTCTCTCTCGCTCTCTCCATCCTTCTCTCTCTCGCTCTCTCTCCATCCTTCTCTCGCTCTCTCTCCATCCTTCTCTCGCTCTCTCTCCATCCTTCTCTCGCTCTCTCTCCATCCTTCTCTCTCTCTCGCTCTCTCTCATCCTTCTCTCTCTCTCGCTCTCTCTCATCCTTCTCTCTCGCTCTCTCTCATCCTTCGCTCTCTCCATCCTCTCTCTCGCTCTCTCCATCCTCTCTCTCTCTCTGTCTCGCTCTCTCTGTCTCGCTCTCTCCATCCTTCTCGCTCTCTCCATCCTTCTCGCTCTCTCTCCATCCTTCTCGCTCTCTCTCCATCCTTCTCGCTCTCTCTCCATCCTTCTCGCTCTCTCTCCATCCTTCTCGCTCCCTCTCCATCCTTCTCGCTCCCTCTCCATCCTTCTCGCTCTCTCTCCATCCTTCTCTCTCTCGCTCCCTCTCCATCCTTCTCTCTCTCTCTCGCTCCCTCTCCATCCTTCTCTCTCTCTCGCTCCCTCTCCATCCTTCTCTCTCTCGCTCCCTCTCCATCCTCTCTCTCTCGCTCTCTCTCCATCCTCTCTCTCGCTCTCTCTCCATCCTCTCTCTCTCTCGCTCTCTCTCCATCCTCTCTCTCTCTCGCTCTCTCTCCATCCTCTCTCTCTCTCGCTCTCTCTCCATCCTCTCTCTCGCTCTCTCTCTCTCTCGCTCTCTCTCCATCCTCTCTCTCTCTCGCTCTCTCTCCATCCTCTCTCTCGCTCTCTCTCTCTCTCGCTCTCTCTCCATCCTTCCTCTCTCTCTCGCTCTCTCTCCATCCTCTCTCTCTCTCGCTCTCTCCCTCCGAACCCTCCTGCTCTCTTTGTCTGTGATAGCTGCCTTAAGCATCCAGCAGTCTCCAAATCGATGATGTAATCCAGCAAGTGTAAACTGCAGTACCTCCGTGTGGCCATAGATGGCGATGTTGTCCCTCTAAATCCCTTTCAGATGAACCCTAGCCCAGTTCCCTATTTTTCCTGGCTCACAGACAAATGCTAAGTTCATGGGAAATCAGTGGAGCCCCGTTGTTATTGACTTACATGTTGTTATTGATGTACATGTTCTTATTGACTTACATGTTGATTTACATGTTATTGATTTACTTGTTGTTGTTACTGATTTAGTTGTTTATTGATTTACATGTTATTGATTTACTTGTTGTTACTGATTTAGTTGTTTATTGATTTACATGTTTTTGTTATTGATTTATATTATGTTTTGTTGTTATTGATTTACATGTTTGTTTTTGTTATTTGTTTTTGTTCTTTGTTTCAAAGCAGACGTGTAAATAAGCCTATGAAGAACACATGAGGACTAAATACATGATTAAATATTGAATACAGCAGCTCTTCTTACCTCAGGATGTGTAGAATTATTAATTATTTATTAATTAATTAATCAATAAAATGTCTTTTTTTTTTGCGCAGGAGGGTCTCCATCAATATGATAAAATTAATTTCCAAGATATCTGATCTAATCGTAATCTCAAACAGATTCTTTATTCAGCCATGGTGTGTTTCTGACGGTCTTTAAGATATCTAGTGTCTTATGGATCGCACACCTCCTGTCTCGCTCTGTGTGTTTCTGGGTGTGTTTGTGTTCGTTATTTCATTCACAAAAAAAAAAAAAAAAAAAAAAAAAAAAAAAAGCGAGAGAATTGTCATTGGCTGAAATGGAGCTACGCTGCATGACGCCGTGCTCTCCACAGTCTAGTTCTGTCTCTCGCCGTCTCTCTCTGTCTCTCTCTTTTTGACTGCAGTAGTACAACTCTGCAGAGAACAGTGTGCAGTTTAGAGTTTACAGCGAACAACAAGCTCAATTGTGTTTTCTGGGCACCAGGTACTTCTGAGTATTTTTAAGGGGAGAAAGTGGCAGGGACTCAATCATTCATTCACACATTCACTCGTGCATCCATTCACTCATTTACTCATCCACTCATTCATTATTCTTCAATGTTTCTATCCATTCTACTCAATGTCTCTTGACCTCTGTAATAACCAGAGGAAGGTAGAGCAATACATAGATTTGACCACATTTTCTCGTGTTACAGTCTGAATTTCAAATTGGATTAATTTGAGATGTTGTGTCCTGGCCGACACACAATACCTCATAATGTCAAAGTGGAATTGTGTTTTTAGAAAATGTTACAAAGAAAAAAAATGTAAATCTGAAAATGATATGTCTTGAGTCAATAAGTATTCAACCCCTTTTGTTAGGACTAAATAAGTTGAGGAGTAAAAATGTGCTCAACAAGTCACATAAGTTGTTTGGACTAATAGCCCAAATAGCGCTCACTTCGGTCATCATGAAGTGCTTTGAGAGACTAGTCAAGGACCATATCACCTCCACCCTACCTGACACCCTAGACCCACTCCAATTTGCTTACCGCCCAAATAGGTCCACAGACGACGCAATCTCAACCACACTGCCCTAACCCATCTGGACAAGAGGAATACCTATGTGAGAACGCTGTTCATCGACTACAGCTCGTCATTTAACACCATAGTACCCTCCAAGCTCGTCATTAAGCTCGAGACCCTGGGTCTGGGTACTGGACTTCCTGACGGGCCGCCCCCAGGTGGTGAGGGTAGGCAACAACATCTCCACCCCGCTGATCCTCAACACTGGGGCCCCACAAGGGTGCGTTCTGAGCCCTCTCCTGTACTCCCTGTTCACCCACGACTGCGTGGCCACACACGCCTCCAACTCAATCATCAAGTTTGCGGACAACACAACAGTGGTAGGCTTGATTACCAATAACGACGAGACGGCCTACAGGGAGGAGGTGAGGGCCCTCGGAGTGTGGTGCCAGGAAAATAACCTCACACACAACAACAACAAAACTAAGGAGATGATTGTGGACTTCAGGAAACAGCAGAGGGAACACCCCCCTATCCACATCGATGGAACAGTAGTGGAGAGGGTAGTAAGTTTTAAGTTCCTCGGCATACACATCACAGACAAACTGAATTGGTCCACCCACACAGACAGCATCGTGAAGAAGGCGCAGCAGCGCCTCTTCAACCTCAGGAGGCTGAAGAAATTCGGCTTGTCACCAAAATCACTCACAAACGTCTACAGATGCACAATCGAGAGCATCCTGGCGGGCTGTATCACCGCCTGGTACGGCAACTGCTCCGCCCACAACCGTAAGGCTCTCCAGAGGGTAGTGAGGTCTGCACAACGCATCACCGGGGGCAAACTACCTGCCCTCCAGGACACCTACACCACCCAATGTTACAGGAAGGCCATAAAGATCATCAAGGACAACAACCACCCGAGCCACTGCCTGTTCACCCCGCTATCATCCAGAAGGCGAGGTCAGTACAGATGCATCAAAGCTGGGACCGAGAGACTGAAAAACAGCTTCTATCTCAAGGCCATCAGACTGTTAAACAGCCACCACTAACATTGAGTGGCTGCTGCCAACACACTGACTCAACTCCAGCCACTTTAATAATGGGAATTGATGGGAAATGATGTAAAATATATCACTAGCCACTTTAAACAATGCTACCTAATATAATGTTTACATACCCTACATTATTCATCTCATATGTATACGTATATACTGTACTCTATCATCTACTGCATCTTTATGTAATACATGTATCACTAGCCACTTTAAACAATGCT
>NC_088224.1:8496924-8499424 GCF_036934945.1 Oncorhynchus masou masou
TTCTCAATTATCATGGATTTATCGGCGTTGACAATGTTTCCTAGCCTCAGTGCAGTGGGCAGCTGGGAGGAGGTGCTCTTATTCTCCATGGACTTTGTCCCAAAACTTTTTGGAGTTAGAGCTACAGGATGTACATTTCTGCTTGAAAAAGCTAGCCTTTGCTTTCCTAACTGACTGCGTGTATTGGTTCCTGACTTCCCTGAACATATCACGGGGACTATTCGGACTATTCAGGCCGAATAGAAAGGTCTGCTCATAGAAGTGTTTTAGGGAGCGTTTGTCTGTGATGAGGGGTGGTCGTTTGACCGCGGACCCATAGCGGATACAGGCAATGAGGCAGTGATCACTGAGATCCTGATTGAAAACAGCAGAGGTGATATTGGAGGGTAAGTTGGTCAGGATAATATCTATGAGGGTGCCCATGTTTACGGATTTAGGGTTGTACCTGGTGGGTTCCTTGATAATTTGTATGACATTAAGGGCATCTAGCTTAGATTGTAGGATGGCCGGAGTGTTAACTATATCCCAGTATAGGTCACCTAACAGAATGGATAGATGGGGGGGGGGGCAATCAATTCACATATGGTGTCCAGGGCACAGCTGGGAGCTGAGGGGGGACTATAACAGGCGGCAACAGTGAGAGACTTATTATTATTTTTTATTATTAGAAGCTCGAACTGTTTGGGCATAGACCTGGAAAGTATGACAGACCTTTACAGGCTATCTCTGCAGTAGATTGCAACTCCTCCCCCTTTGGCAGTTCTATCTTGACGGAAAAAAATTGTAGTTGGGGAAGGAAATCTCAGACCTTTTCAGGGTTGTGCTAAAACAGTGAATAAAACAAACTTAGGGAGGAGGCTTCTGATGTTAACATACATGTTACCAAGGCTTTTTCGGTTAAGTCAGCAAATGAGAGTGCCTGGGACACGCAGGGCCTGGGTTAACCTCCACCCGAGGAACAGAGGATGAGGGTATGGCTAAGGCTATCAAAACTGGTCGTCTAGTGCGTTGGGGGCAGAGAATAAAAGGAGCAGATTTCTGGGCGTGGTAGGATAGATTCAGGGCATAATGTTCAGACGAGTATGGTGGGGTGCGGGTACAGTGGAGGTAAACCCAGGCATCGAGTGACGATAAGAGAGGTTGCATCTCTGGATGCACTAGTTATGCTGGGTGAGGTCACCGCATGTGTGGGAGGTGGGTCAAAGGAGGTATCTGAGGCATGATGAGTGGGACTAGGGGCTCTGCAGTAAACTAAGACAATAATAACTATCCTTAACAACAGTGTACAAGGCATATTGACATTTGAGGGAGACATAAAGCGAGGCATAAAGCAATCACAGGTGTTGATTGGGAGAGCTAGCTAAGACGACAATGGGTAAGACAACAACAGCTAATCAGCTAAGACAACAACAGCTAATCAGCTAAGACAACAACAGGTAAAATGGCGTTTGATGGGCAGAGAGGGTCAGTTACTGGCTCGCGGCTAACTGGTGCTAGCTTCAGGACAAGGGCGTTAGCCACTATAGCCAGTCGGTAGAAGCTAGCTAGCAGCGATGATCCGATGTAAAAACAAAGGGGGGGGGGGGGGGTCACTGTACATAGTCCTGATGGCCATTTGATTAATTTGTTCAGCAGTCTTATGGGGGTAGAAGCTGTTAAGGAGCATTTTGGTCCAGTACTACTTGCCGTGCGGTAGCAAAGAGAACATTCTATCACTTGAGTGACTGGAGTCTGACAATTTTTAGGGCCTTCCTCTGACACCGCCTCTTATAGAGATCCTGAATGGCAGGAAGCTTGGCCCCAGTGATGTACTGGGCCGTGCACTACCCCCTGTAGTGCCTTGTGGTAGTGGATGACGAGCAGTTGCCATACCAGGCGGTGCAGCTGTATAAGTTTTTGAGGATCTGGGGACCCAAATCTTTTCAGTCTCCCGAGGGTGAAAAGGCGTTGTCGTACTCTCTTCACGACTGTCTTGATGTTGGTACATGTTAATTTGTTGGTGATGTGGACACCAAGGACCTTGAAGCACTCAACCCGCACCACTACAGGCCCATTGATGTTAATAGGAGCCTGTTCGGCACTCCTTTTCCTGTAGTCCACGATCAGATCCTTTGTCTTGATTACACTGAGGGATTGTTGTCCTGGCACCACACGGCCAGGTCTCTGACCTCCTTCCTATAGGCTGTCTCATCGTTGTCTGTAATCAGGCCTGACACTGTCGTGTCGTCAGCAAAATTAATGATGGTGTTGGAGTCGTGTTTCACCACGCAGTCATGGGTGAACAGGAAGTACAGGAGGGGACTGAGCACACACCGCTCAGGGGCCCCAGTGTTGAGGATCAGCGTAGCAGATGTGTTGTTGCCCACCCTTACCACCTGAGCTGTAGTCAATGAACAACATTCAGTACATTACAGTTGGTATGTGTGAGTGTGTATCTGACTGTGTGTGTGTGTTTGTGTCCGACTGTGTCTGTGTGTGTGTGTGAAACGCTATTTAAGCC
>NC_088224.1:8504424-8531924 GCF_036934945.1 Oncorhynchus masou masou
GCATCTCAGGAGTAAATATCAGTTGGCTTTTCATAGTCGATCATTGAGAGTATCTCTACCACTTCTGTATCTCTACCACTACCATTTCTGATCTTTGCAGTGTTACGCAGATGGAAAAAAAGCTGTCCTTGAAACAATCTTCATATGTTCGTCAAAAGAGAGATCAGGGTAAAGAGTAACGCCGAGGTCCTTCACAGTTTTATTTGAGACGACTGTACAGCCATTAAGATTAATTGTCAGATTCAACAGAAGATCTCTTTGTTTCTTGGGACCAAGAACAAGCATCTGTTTTGTCCGAGTTTAAAAGTAGAAAGTTTGCAGCCATCCACTTCCTTATGTCTGAAACACAGGCTTCCAGCGAGGGCAATTTTGGGGCTTGTTTCAATGAAATGTTTCATTGAAATGTACAGCTGTGTGTCATCCGCATAGCAGTGAAAGTTAACATTATGTTTTCGAATGAAATCCCCAAGAGGTAAAATAAATAGTGAAAACAATAGTGGTCCTAAAACGGAACCTTGAGGAACACTGAAATTTACAGTTGATTTGTCAGAGGAAAAACCATCCACAGAGACAAACTGATATCTTTCCGACAGATAAGATCTAAACCAGGCCAGAACTTGTCCATGTAGACCAATTTGGGTTTCCAATCTCTCCAAAAGAATGTGGTGATCGATGGTATCAAAAGCAGCACTAAGGTCTAGGAGCACGAGGACAGATGCAGAGCCTCGGTCTGATGCCATTAAAAGGTAATTTACCACCTTCACAAGTGCAGTCTCAGTGCTATGATGGGGTCTAAAACCAGACTGAAGCATTTCGTATACATTGTGTGTCTTCAGGACATGGGATAAACATCTAATTTTGAAGTCACTTTTGAGTGATCTGCCTGGTTTAAGTGTGTGCCAGGGGGCAACCCCAAATTCGACATTTCTTTGGCAAATGAGTGTATGTGGTTGTTTTAGCTGTGCGTGTGGTTTGGCTATGTGTGTGTTCAGGGTGGGAAAACACCCAGGGATGGGAGAGAGACCAGCGTTTGATCTGGGACTGGGTTGGAACTGCAGTCTTCCCAGTAAGACTTGGACTGGGGCCTGGCGGGCAGCACTGGTTGAGGGCATGGAAAGAGCCTCTAAAGTGTGTGTGCGTGTGTGCGTGTGTGCGTGTGTGCGTGTGTGCGTGCGTGTGTGCGTGTGTGCGTGCGTGTGTGCGTGTGTGTGTGTGCGTGCGTGTGTGTTTGATTGCATATCGTGGCTGAAGTGCCAGTCAAATTTGACCTGCCCTAGTTTCCAGTAAAAAGCTTTTTAACTAGATGAAAGGCCTCTATAACCTGAGATGAAAGGCCTCTATAACCTGAGATGAAAGGCCTCTATAACCTGAGATGAAAGGCCTCTATAACCTGAGATGAAAGGCCTCTATAACCTGAGATGAAAGGCCTCTATAACCTGAGATGAAAGGCCTCTATAACCTGAGATGAAAGGCCTCTATAACCTGAGATGAAAGGCCTCTATAACCTGAGATGAAAGGTCTCTATAACCTGAGATGAAAGGCCTCTATAACCTGAGATGAAAGGCCTCTATAACCTGAGATGAAAGGTCTCTATAACCTGAGATGAAAGGCCTCTATAACCTGAGATGAAAGGCCTCTATAACCTGAGATGAAAGGCCTCTATAACCTGACATGAAAGGCCTCTATAACCTGAGATGAAAGGCCTCTATAACCTGACATGAAAGGCCTCTATAACCTGACATGAAAGGCCTCTATAACCTGAGATGAAAGGCCTCTATAACCTGAGATGAAAGGTCTCTATAACCTGAGATGAAAGGCCTCTATAACCTGAGATGAAAGGCCTCTATAACCTGACATGAAAGGCCTCTATAACCTGACATGAAAGGCCTCTATAACCTGAGATGAAAGGCCTCTATAACCTGAGTCCTCAGTGAAAAGCCATTAAACTAGATGAAAGGTCTCTATAACCTGTAACCTGAGTTTACAGGAAAATTTGCTATCGCAATCTACTGTTCCATGAATCCACTTTGTAGATTCCCCCAAAACAAATCATTTATTCGATATTTTTACTTCACAAGGTTACAGTTCAACGTTTGTTTTGGGAATCCAGTCACGGTAAGCTAGAATAATGATTCCTTGAACCGGCTTAAATAACATACTGTTTCTTTGTTTCTGACCTGATGTCATTGAATATGGCCAGGGGATTTTACCACCCCAGCAGCATGCCGTGGCTTTCAGGAAGGTACGGCACTCGACTCATAGTGCAACCACAGGTAAATAAACAAGTGACGACCTCTTTCAAACGCTGCTGCAGGTGGTGTGTGTGTGTGTGTGTGTGTGTGTGTGTGTGTGTGTGTGTGTGTGTGTGTGTGTGTGTGTGTGTGTGTGTGTGTGTGTGTGTGTGTGTGTGTGTGTGTGTGTGTGTGTGTGTGGGGGGGGGTTAGTGACTGTCTCTGAGTTAGTGACTGTCTTAACAGACTGTCTCTGGGTAGGTGACTGTCTTCACCGACTGTCTCTGGGTTAGTGACTGTCTCTGGGTTAGTGACTGTCTTCACAGACTGTCTCTGGGTTAGTGACTGTCTTCACAGACTGTCTCTGGGTTAGTGACTGTCTTCACAGACTGTCTCTGGGTTAGTGACTGTCTTCACAGACTGTCTCTGGGTTAGTGACTGTCTCTGGGTTAGTGACTGTCTTCACAGACTGTCTCTGGGTTAGTGACTGTCTTCACAGACTGTCTCTGGGTTAGTGACTGTCTTCACAGTCTGTCTCTGGGTTAGTGACTGTCTTAACAGACTGTCTCTGGGTTAGTGACTGTCTTCACAGTCTGTCTCTGGGTTAGTGACTGTCTCTGGGTTAGTGACTGTCTTCACAGTCTGTCTCTGGGTTAGTGACTGTCTTAACAGACTGTCTCTGGGTTAGTGACTGTCTTAACACACTGTCTCTGGGTTAGTGACTGTCTTCACAGACTGTCTCTGGGTTAGTGACTGTCTTCACAGTCTGTCTCTGGGTTAGTGACTGTCTCTGGGTTAGTGACTGTCTTCACAGACTGTCTCTGGGTTAGTGACTGTCTTCACAGTCTGTCTCTGGGTTAGTGACTGTCTTAACACACTGTCTCTGGGTAGGTGACTGTCTTAACAGTCTGTCTCTGGGTTAGTGACTGTCTTCACAGTCTGTCTCTGGGTTAGTGACTGTCTTAACAGACTGTCTCTGGGTTAGTGACTGTCTTAACACACTGTCTCTGGGTTAGTGACTGTCTTCACAGTCTGTCTCTGGGTTAGTGACTGTCTTCACAGATTTGTCTCTGGGTTAGTGACTGTCTCTGGGTTAGTGACTGTCTTCACAGTCTGTCTCTGGGTTAGTGACTGTCTTAACACACTGTCTCTGGGTTAGTGACTGTCGTAACTAACTGTCTCTGGGTTAGTGACTGTCTTCACAGTCTGTCTCTGGGTAAGTGACTGTCTTCACAGACTGTCTCTGGGTTAGTGACTGTCTTAACAGACTGTCTCTGGGTTAGTGACTGTCTTCACAGTCTGTCTCTGGGTTAGTGACTGTCTTCACAGACTGTCTCTGGGTTAGTGACTGTCTTCACAGACTGTCTCTGGGTTAGTGACTGTCTTCACAGACTGTCTCTGGGTTAGTGACTGTCTTCACAGACTGTCTCTGGGTTAGTGACTGTCTTCACAGACTGTCTCTGGGTTAGTGACTGTCTTCACAGTCTGTCTCTGGGCAGGTGACTGTCTTCACAGACTGTCTCTGGGTAGGTGTGCTCTCTCTCATACTCAAATATGATTAGAACCACCGGAAATCTATTTCTATCTTCTAATGACGTTATTGCTCTGTGATGTGAAGGATTTTCTTGGTGTTTCAGGGAGATGTACACACACAAAGAGGGTCAGTAGTAGTGAGCTTGGAGAAAGGGGTCAGTGTTAGTGAGCTTGGAGAAAGGGGTCAGTGTTAGTGAGCTTGGAGAAAGGGGTCAGTGTTAGTGAGCTTGGAGAAAGGGGTCAGTGTTAGTGAGCTTGGAGAAAGGGGTCAGTGTTAGTGAGCTTGGAGAAAGGGGTCAGTGTTAGTGAGCTTGGAGAAAGGGGTCAGTATTAGTGAGCTTGGACAGAGGGGTCAGTGTTAGTGAGCTTGGAGAAAGGGGTCAGTGTTAGTGAGCTTGGAGAAAGGGGTCAGTGTTAGTGAGCTTGGAGAAAGGGGTCAGTATTAGTGAGCTTGGACAAAGGGGTCAGTATTGGTGAGTTTACTGAAATATTAAATAAATCTAACATGATCATCCAACGTTTTTGGCTTCCTATTTAGTTCAAATTTAAGTAAAACTGCTTCAGTTCAACTTGAACCTGCTGTTTCCTCTCCTCTAATCTCCCCTTCCCTCCTCTCTTCTCCTCTCCCCTTCCTGCCTCTCCTCGCCTCTCCCTTTCCCCCCCATCTCCTCTACTCCTCAGCTCTCCTCCCCTCTTCTCTCCTCTCTCCAGAATGACAGCTGATTAAAATGGATTCCACTTGCGTGTGAGAGAACATTTTTCATGGGAGTAACAGTGTTGATTTCTCACACCCTGCTGGCCCTCTGTAGTAATGTGTTCTACTACTGTTACTGTGTGAAGGTCCCATCAATGTTGTGTGGTAATGTCTCCTCATGGAGTTTGTGTATATTAAGGTGTGTGTGTGTGCTTGACATGTTCTGAGTGTTATAACACAGTGACATGTTATAACACAGTGACATGTTATAACTCAGTGACAGGTTATAACTCAGTGACTGGTTATAACAATGTGACATGTATTCTGAGTGTTATAACATAGTGACAGGTATTCTGAGAGTAATAACACAGTGACAGTTTATAACACAGTGACAGGTTATAACTCAGTGACAGGTTATAACACAGTGACAGGTTATAACACAGTGACAGGTTATAACTCAGTGACAGGTTATAACACAGTGACAGGTTATAACTCAGTGACAGGTTATAACACAGTGACAGGTTATAACTCAGTGACAGGTTATAACACAGTGACAGGTTATAACACAGTGACAGGTTATAACTCAGTGACAGGTTATAACTCAGTGACAGGTATTCTGAGTGTTATAACACAGTGACATGTATTCTGAGTGTTATAACTGGTACAGTCATATTGTCTTATTTAACATCCCTGACTTAGCAACACAGTGACAGGTTATAACTCAGTGACAGGTTATAACACAGTGACAGGTTATAACTCAGTGACAGGTTATAACTCAGTGACAGGTTATAACTCAGTGACATGTTATAACACAGTGACAGGTTATAACTCAGTGACAGGTTATAACTCAGTGACAGGTTATAACACAGTGACATGTTATAACACAGTGACATGTTATAACTCAGTGACAGGTTATAACTCAGTGACTGGTTATAACACATTGACAGGTTGTAACACAGTGACAGGTTATAACTCAGTGACAGGTTATAACACAGTGACAGGTTATAAGTCAGTGACAGGTTATAACACAGTGACAGGTTATAACTCAGTGACTGGTTATAACACATTGACAGGTTGTAACACAGTGACAGGTTATAACTCAGTGACAGGTTATAACTCAGTGACAGGTTATAACACAGTGACAGGTTATAACACAGTGACAGGTTATAACACAGTGACAGGTTATAACTCAGTGACAGGTTATAACTCAGTGACAGGTTATAACTCATCCTCTTAGCTAGTGACAGGTTATAACACAGTGACAGGTTATAACACAGTGACAGGTTATAACTCAGTGACAGGTTATAACTCAGTGACAGGTTATAACTCAGTGACAGGTTATAACTCAGTGACAGGTTATAACACAGTGACAGGTTATAACTCAGTGACAGGTTATAACTCAGTGACAGGTTATAACACAGTGACAGGTTATAACTCAGTGACAGGTTATAACTCAGTGACAGGTTATAACTCAGTGACAGGTTATAACTCAGTGACATGTATTCTGAGTGTTATAACACAGTGACAGGTTATAACACAGTGACATGTTTTCTGAGTGTTATAACTGGTACAGTCATATTGTGTTATTTAACATCCCTGACTTAGCAACACAGTCTAAGCATCCCGAAGGAGTGTCTCTCTCACTCTCTCTCTCTCTCTCTCTCTCTCTCTCTCTCTCTCTCTCTCTCTCTCTCTCTCTCTCTCTCTCTCTCTCTCTCTTCTCTCTCTCTCTCTCTCTCTCTCTCTCTCTCTCTCTCTCTCTCTCTCTCTCTCTCTCGCTCTCTCCCCTCTCCTGTCTTCCTCTACCCTCCCTCTCTCTCTCTCTCTCTCTCTCTCTCCCCTCTCCTGTCTTCCTCTACCCTCCCTCTCTCTCTCTCTCTCTCTCTCTCTCCCCTCTCCTGTCTTCCTCTACCATCCCTCTCTCACAGTAGGAAGGAGGCAGCCAACTGTCAGTAAACATGGCCAGTCAATATCCACACAGGAACCCGACAGAACCCTCTGTACTGTCTTTATCCTTAATGCACTAGTCTTGTCCTCTGTCTCTCACTCTCATGCACTGTTTATCACTCAGATTTCTCTATAAATGTTTTTCTGATGAATAAATCTAGTGAATAGACTTGATCAGTTTTTCAAAAAATGTTGATACAATTTCAACACAACACAGAGCCGTACAGTTTCTCTCTCTCTCTCTCTCTCTCTCTCTCTCTCTCTCTTCTCTCTCTCACTCCCCCTTAGATAATAAACAGACAGTCAGTATTCCCTCTTAGATAATAAACAGACAGTCAATCTTCCCTCTTAGCTAATAAACAGACAGTCAGTATTCACTCTTAGCTAATAGGCAGACAGTCAATCTTCCCTCTTAGATAATAAACAGACAGTCAATCTTCCCTCTTAGCAAATTAACAGACAGCCAATCCTCCCTACTAGATAATAAACAGACAGTCAATCTTCCCCCTTGGATAATAAACAGACAGGCAATCTCCACCTTAGATAATAAACAGACAGTCAATCTTCCCTCTTGGATAATAAACAGACAGTCAATCTCCCCCTTAGATAATAAACAGACAGTCAATCTTCCCCTTAGATAATAAACAGACAGTCAATCTTCCCTCATAGATAATAAACAGACAGTCAATCTTCCCCCTTAGATAATAAACAGACAGTCAATCTCCCCCTTAGATAATAAACAGACAGTCAATCTCCCCCTTAGATAATAAACAGACAGTCAATCTTCCCTCTTAGATAATAAACAGACAGTCAATCTTCCCTCATAGATAATAAACAGACAGTCAAACTTCCCTCTTAGATAATAAACAGACAGTCAATCTTCCCACATAGATAGTAAACAGACAGTCAATCTTACCTCATAGATAATAAACAGACAGTCAGTATTCGCTCTTAGCTAATAGACAGACAGTCAATCTTCCCTCTTAGATAATAAACAGACAGTCAATCTTCCCTCTTAGCAAATTAACAGACAGCCAATCCTCCCTACTAGATAATAAACAGACAGTCAGTATTCCCTCTTAGATAATAAACAGACAGTCAATCTTCCCTCTTAGCTAATAAACAGACAGTCAGTATTCACTCTTAGCTAATAGGCAGACAGTCAATCTTCCCTCTTAGATAATAAACAGACAGTCAATCTTCCCTCTTAGCAAATTAACAGACAGCCAATCCTCCCTACTAGATAATAAACAGACAGTCAATCTTCCCCCTTGGATAATAAACAGACAGTCAATCTCCCCCTTAGATAATAAACAGACAGTCAATCTTACCTCATAGATAATAAACAGACAGTCAATCTCCCCCTTAGATAATAAACAGACAGTCAATCTTCCCTCTTAGATAATAAACAGACAGTCACTCTTCCCTCATAGATAATAAACAGACAGTCAATCTTCCCCCTTAGATAATAAACAGACAGTCAATCTCCCCTTAGATAATAAACAGACAGTCAATCTCCCCTTAGATAATAAACAGACAGTCAATCTTCCCTCTTAGATAATAAACAGACAGTCAATCTTCCCTCATAGATAATAAACAGACAGTCAAACTTCCCTCTTAGATAATAAACAGACAGTCAATCTTCCCACATAGATAGTAAACAGACAGTCAATCTTACCTCATAGATAATAAACAGACAGTCAGTATTCGCTCTTAGCTAATAGACAGACAGTCAATCTTCCCTCTTAGATAATAAACAGACAGTCAATCTTCCCTCTTAGCAAATTAACAGACAGCCAATCCTCCCTACTAGATAATAAACAGACAGTCAATCTTCCCCCTTGGATAATAAACAGACAGTCAATCTCCACCTTAGATAATAAACAGACAGTCAATATTCCCTCTTGGATAATAAACAGACAGTCAATCTCCCCCTTAGATAATAAACAGACAGTCAATCTTCCCTCTTAGATAATAAACAGACAGTCAATCTTCCCTCATAGATAATAAACAGACAGTCAATCTTCCCCCTTAGATAATAAACAGACAGTCAATCTCCCCCTTAGATAATAAACAGACAGTCAATCTCCCCCTTAGATAATAAACAGACAGTCAATCTTCCCTCTTAGATAATAAACAGACAGTCAATCTTCCCTCATAGATAATAAACAGACAGTCAAACTTCCCTCTTAGATAATAAACAGACAGTCAATCTTCCCTCATAGATAGTAAACAGACAGTCAATCTTACCTCATAGATAATAAACAGACAGTCAATCTTCCCTCTTAGATAATAAACAGACAGTCAATCTTCCCTCATAGATAGTAAACAGGCAGTCAATCTTACCTCATAGATAATAAACAGACAGTCAATCTTCTCTCTTAGATAATGAACAGACAGTCAATCTTCCCTCATAGATAATAAACAGACAGTCAATCTTCCCCCTTAGATAATAAACAGACAGTCAATCTCCCCCTTAGATAATAAACAGACAGTCAATCTCCCCCTTAGATAATAAACAGACAGTCAATCTTCCCTCTTAGATAATAAACAGACAGTCAATCTTCCCCCTTGGATAATAAACAGACAGTCAATCTTCCCCCTTGGATAATAAACAGACAGTAAATCTCCCCCTTAGATAATAAACAGACAGTCAATCTCCCCCTTAGATAATAAACAGACAGTCAATCTTCCCTCTTAGATAATAAACAGACAGTCAATCTTCCCTCATAGATAATAAACAGACAGTCAATCTTCCCCTTAGATAATAAACAGACAGTCAATCTCCCCTTAGATAATAAACAGACAGTCAATCTCCCCCTTAGATAATAAACAGACAGTCAATCTTCCCTCTTAGATAATAAACAGACAGTCAATCTTCCCTCATAGATAATAAACAGACAGTCAATCTTCCCTCTTAGATAATAAACAGACAGTCAATATTCCCTCATAGATAGTAAACAGGCAGTCAAT
Organism: Oncorhynchus masou masou; assembly: GCF_036934945.1. Classification (NCBI taxonomy): domain Eukaryota; kingdom Metazoa; phylum Chordata; class Actinopteri; order Salmoniformes; family Salmonidae; genus Oncorhynchus; species Oncorhynchus masou. The sequence goes on from NC_088224.1 coordinate 8,513,803, forward strand.
CTTACCTCATAGATAATAAACAGACAGTCAATCTTACCTCATAGATAATAAACAGACAGTCAATCTTCCCTCTTAGATAATAAACAGACAGTCAATCTTCCCTCATAGATAGTAAACAGGCAGTCAATCTTACCTCATAGATAATAAACAGACAGTCAATCTCCCCCTTAGATAATAAACAGACAGTCAATCTCCCCCTTAGATAATAAACGGACAGTCAATCTTCCCTCTTAGATAATAAACAGACAGTCAATCTTCCCCCTTGGATAATAAACAGACAGTAAATCTCCCCCTTAGATAATAAACAGACAGTCAATCTTCCCCTTAGATAATAAACAGACAGTCAATCTTCCCTCTTAGATAATAAACAGACAGTCAATCTTCCCTCTTAGATAATAAACAGACAGTCAATCTTCCCTCTTAGATAATAAACAGACAGTCAATCTCCCCTTAGATAATAAACAGACAGTCAATCTCCCCCTTAGATAATAAACAGACAGTCAATCTCCCCTTAGATAATAAACAGACAGTCAATCTTCCCTCTTAGATAATAAACAGACAGTCAATCTTCCCTCATAGATAATAAACAGACAGTCAAACTTCCCTCTTAGATAATAAACAGACAGTCAATCTTCCCTCATAGATAGTAAACAGACAGTCAATATTACCTCATAGATAATAAACAGACAGTCAATCTTCCCTCTTAGATAATAAACAGACAGTCAATCTTCCCTCATAGATAGTAAACAGGCAGTCAATCTTACCTCATAGATAATAAACAGACAGTCAATCTTCTCTCTTAGATAATGAACAGACAGTCAATCTTCCCTCATAGATAATAAACAGACAGTCAATCTCCCCCTTAGATAATAAACAGACAGTTAATCTTCCCCCTTGGATAATAAACAGACAGTCAATCTTCCCTCATAGATAGTAAACAGACAGTCAATCTTCCCTCTTAGATAATAAACAGACAGTCAATCTTCCCTCTTAGATAATAAACAGACAGTCAATCTTCCCCCTTGGATAATAAACAGACAGTCAATCTTCCCCCTTGGCTAATAAACAGACAGTAAATCTCCCCCTTAGATAATAAACAGACAGTCAATCTCCCCCTTAGATAATAAACAGACAGTCAATCTCCCCCTTAGATAATAAACAGACAGTCAATCTTCCCTCATAGATAGTAAACAGACAGTCAATCTTACCTCATAGATAATAAACAGACAGTCAATCTTCCCTCATAGATAGTAAACAGGCAGTCAATCTTCCCTCTTAGATAATAAACAGACAGTCAATCTTCCCCCTTAGATAATAAGCAGACTGATAGTCAATCTCCCCCTGAGATAATAAACAGACTGACAGTCCATCTTCCCCCTTAGACAATAAGCAGACTCAGGTATTGTTTATGAAGTGAGAATCAGGGACCATAGTCAATGAACGAGGAAGTAACACAGTAGACATGTCTGATATGGACGGAAGGAGTTGATGGGAGTTTGTAAAGAACTCATCAGTAGGTCCCTATCTGATACAGACAGAATAGACGCTGACGAGACGTGTGTGTGTGTGTGTGTCGTGTGTGTGTGTGTGTGTGTGTGTGTGTGTGTGTGTGTGAGAGAGAGAGAGAAAGTGTGTGTGTTTCACTCTGATTATCTGTGACGCCTCTGGAGATTCAGAAGAAGAACAGGGCGAATATACAAAGGCAATTGAGAAAATTTAATGAATTCTCATGAATATGCAGATTGGGTTGAATCGTCAAGATAGCTACGAGCCCATATTTAGAAAGCGATTTTTTTTGGGGGGGGGACAAAGAAAAAAATCAATAATAATACAATCATTCAGTCAATGAGGGTTTCATTCCATTTGTAAGTCTGGTTCTGTCCTCCTGACTCCATGATGTAGTCAGAACCAAGCACAGTTGGTTCCAGAGAGACGAGTAGCAGAGAGATTGACTGATTGTTTTTACTCCTGACTATTCTCACCAGTAGGGTGACTCTGGGCTTCGTCTAGTGCACAGACACACCAGACATGTTTTAAACATTGGTCTTTAAGGGGGCAGAGTGAGGTGTGAACACTGGACATATTAACTATAAGTGCTATCAGTGGTCTATGTGTGGAGAGTAACTGGTGTTTGAACTGATCCGAGAGAGAGAGAAAGAGAGACAGAGAGAGAGAGAGAGAGAGAGAGAGAGAGAGAGAGAGAGAGAGAGAGTGGGAGAGAGAGAGACAGAGAGAGGTAGAGAGACAGAGAGAGAGAGAGAGAGAGAGAGAGAGTGGGAGAGAGACAGAGAGGGAGAGAGAGAGAGAGAGAGAGAGAGTGGGAGAGAGAGAGACAGAGAGAGGGAGAGACAGAGAGAGAGAGAGAGAGAGACAGAGAGAGGGAGAGAGAGAGAGAGAGAGAGAGAGAGAGAGAGAGAGAGAGAGAGAGAGACAGAGAGAGAGAGAGAGAGAGAGAGAGAGAGAGAGACAGAGAGAGAGAGAGACAGAGAGAGAGACAGAGAGAGAGACAGAGAGAGAGACAGAGAGAGTGGGAGAGATAGGGAGAGAGAGAGAAAGAGAGACAGAGAGAGAGAGAGAGAGAGAGAGAGTGAGAGAGAGAGAGAGAGAGAGATTGAGAGAGAGAGAGTGGAGGAGTGAGAGAGAGAGAGAGAGAGAGAGAGAGAGAGAGAGAGAGAGAGAGAGAGAGTGAGAGAGAGTGAGGGGGGAGAGAGTGTGTCTCTGGTCTGAAAGTCAACTCTACTTGCCAAGCTATGAAATCTACCTCAAAGTCCTTTTTACTTTAAACATTAACCCTGCAGCTTTCACGGGTGAATTATAACAGTCCATGTGAGACCGCCTGTACTGACTAAACCCAGAGTTTCACTGCATTAAATCTCAAACCTGTTTTTTCTCTGGGTCTTTGACACTGGAAAAGGGGGATGCCAGGGTTATGATGGAGCAGTACATGCCACAAAGAGAGGACCGCCTTTTGTTGTAGGTATCCAAGGTCTTCGCCTGGTTTGGAGGGTTTCACAGAGTGAAAGGCAGGCCTCTCATGGCTGTCTGAAATGATTGAAACATAGAAATGCTGAGGGAATTTGTGATGGACGCCAAATACGAGGAAAACACCTCGGACAAAGAGGAAGAAGAAAAAAGCAAGGACACGCTTCTATTGTTTGACACGTTTCTGTCTGTCATGTTCTTTGAGCATCACATTGTGGAATTCAACAGAGTCAATAATATATAGGTAATAGGTAATAGGTAATAAATAGGTCATAGGTAATAGGTAATATATAGGTAATAGGTAATATATAGGAAATAGGTAATATATAGGTAATAGGTAATATATAGGTAATAGGTAATATATAGGAAATAGGTAATATATAGGTAATAGGTAATATATAGGTAATAGGTAATATATAGGAAATAGGTAATATATAGGTAATAGGTAATATATAGGTAATAGGTAATATATAGGTAATAGGTAATAGGTAACACATAGGTAATAGGTAATAGGTAATAAATATGTCATAGGTAATAGGTAATATATAGGTAATAGGTAATATATATAGGAAATAGGTAATATATAGGTAATAAGTAATATATAGGTAATAGGTAATATATAGGAAATAGGTAATATATAGGTAATAGGTAATATATAGGTAATAGGTAATATATAGGTAATAGGTAATAGGTAACACATAGGTAATAGGTAATAGGTAATAAATATGTCATAGGTAATAGGTAATATATAGGTAATAGGTAATATATATAGGAAATAGGTAATATGTAGGTAATAGGTAATATATATGTAATAGGTAATAGGTAATATATAGGTAATAGGTAATATGTAGGTATAGGTAATATATAGGTAATAGGTAATAGGTAATATATAGGTAATAGGTAATATAAAGGTAATAGGTAATATATAGGTAATAGGTAATAGGTAATATATAGGTAATAGGTAATATATAGGTAATAGGTAATAGGTAACACGTAGGTAATATGTAATACATAGGTCATAGGTAATAGGTAATATATAGGTAATAGGTAATATATAGGTAATAGGTAATAGGTAACACATAGGTAATAGGTAATAAATATGTCATAGATAATAGGTGATATGTAATAGGTAATACATAGGTAATAGGTAATAGGTAATATATGGGTAATAGGTAATAGGTAATAGCTAATATATAGGTAATATATAGGTAATAGGTAAAATATAGGTAATAGGTAATAGGTAATATATAGGTAATAGGTAATATACAGGTAATAGGTAATATATAGGTAATAGGTAATATGTAGGTAAAAGGTAATATATAGGTAATAGGTAATATATAGGTAATAGGTAATATATGTAGGTAATAGGTAATATATAGGTAATAGGTAATATGTAATAGGTAATACGTAGGTAATAGGTAATAGGTAATATATAGGTAATAGGTCATATATAGGTAATAGGTAATATGTAGGTAATAGGTAATATATAGGTAATAGGTAATATGTAATAGGTAATACGTAGGTAATAGGTAATAGGTAATATATTGGTAATAGGTAATAGGTAATAGCTAATATATCGGTAATAGGTAACAGGTAATATATAGGTAATAGGTAATATATAGGTAATAGGTAATAGGTAATAGGCAATATATAGGTAATAGGTAATAGGTAATAGGTCATATATAGGTAATTGGTAATACGTAATATATAGGTAATAGGTAATATATAGGTAATAGGTAATAGGTAATATATAGGTAATAGGTAATAGGTAATATATAGGTAATTGTTAATATATAGGTAATAGGTGATATATAGGTAATAGGTAATATATAGGTAATAGGTAATATATAGGTAATAGGTAATAGGTAATAGGTAATATACAGGTAATAGGTAATATATAGGCAATAGCTAATAGGTAATATATAGGTAATAGGTAATAGGTAATATATAGGTAATATGTAATAGGTAATAGGCAATATATAGGTAATAGGTAATAGGTAATATATAGGTAATAGGTAATAGGTGATAGGCAATTTATAGGTAACAGGTAATAGGTAATAGGTAATATATAGGTAATAGGTAATAGGTAATAAATATGTCATAGGTAATAGGTAATATATAGGTAATAGGTAATATATATAGGAAATAGGTAATATGTAGGTAATAGGTAGTCGCTCTGGATAAGAGCGTCTGCTAAATGACTTAAATGTAAATGTATATAGGTAATAGGTAATATATAGTTAATAGGTAATATATAGGTAATAGGTAATAGGTAATTACTGTGTGGTAATAAAATACAGGTATGTGTTCCATGTTTCGTTGTTTGTGGTGGACAGTATATCTAAGCCTACTCGTTGACAGGACAAAGCTGTTTCAATAGTGACCATTGTCTCAGATGTAACGCGATCATCAAACGCACTTAATCCTGCTCAGTAATTTGACCTCTCCCTGAACTCACACACTCATGCAGGATTACTAAATTAACCAAAACAAGTTAAACAATCAATAGAAGGATGTGGGTCAGATCAGTGGGTCTGTGCTCTGCTTACATTCTTACAGCGCTGTGTGTGCGTGTGTGTGTGTGTGTGTGTTTCTTATCCCTCTGAGTCTTATCTTCCTGACCTTCATCCTCCCAGGGACCCAATACACGCACGGCATATGACCCAATACATAGACCCAATAGACCAACACACACGCACGCACGCACACGCACATGTGTACATCACACACACAAACACACACACACACACACACACACACACACACACACACACACACACACACACACACACACACACACACACACACACACACACACACACACACACACACACACACACACACACACACACTTTCACACTCCACTCTGCTGCTACTCTGTTTATTATCTATCCTGATTGCCTCGTCACTTTTACACCTACCTACACTACCGTTCAAAAGTTTGTAGTAACTTAGACATTTCCTTGTTTTTGAAAGAAGAGCAAATTTTACGTCCATTAAAAATAACATAAAATTGATCAGAAAATAAAGTGTAGACATTGTTAATGTTGTAAATGACTATTGTGGCTATAGTAGCTGGAAACAGATGATTTTTAATGGAATATCTACATAGGTTTACAGAGGCCCATTATCAGCAACCATCACTCCTGTGTTCCAATGGCACGTTGTGTTAGATAATCCAAGTTTATAATTTTAAAAGGCTAATTGATCATTAGAAAACCCTTTGGCAATTACGTTAGCACAGCTGAAAGCTGTTGTTCTGATTAAAGAAGCAATACAACTGGCCTTCTTTAGACTAGTTGAGTATCTGGAGCATCAGCATTTGTGGGTTCGATTACAGGCTCAAAATGGCCAGAAACAAATACATTTCTTCTGAAACACGTCAGTCTATTCTTGTTCTGAGAAATTAAGGCAATTCCATGTGAGAATTGCCAAGGAACTGAACATCTTGTACAACGCTGTGTACTACTCCCTGCACAGAACAGAGCAAACTGTCTCTAACCAGAATAGAAAGAGGAGTGGGAGGCCCCGGTGCACAACTGAGCAAGAGGACAAGTACATTAGAGTGTCAAGTTTGAGAAACACCTCGCAAGTCCTCAACTGGCAGCTTCATTAAATAGTACCTGCAAAACACCAGTCTCAACATCAAGAGGCGACTACAGGATGCTCTACGCTCTCAACCCACTCGATAATACCACTACCCCCCCTTCTCCCTCTTCTCTCTCTCTCTCTCTCTCTCTCTCTTTCTCTCTCTCTCTTGCTCTCTCTACTCCCCTCTTCTCTCTACTCCTGCTCTTCTCTCTCCCTCTCTCGTTCTCTCTCTTTCTCTTTCATGCTTTCATTCTCGTATTCTCTAGTTCTCTCTGTTTCTTTCTTTCTATCTCATTCTCTAATTCTCTACTGTTATTTCTATCTCGTTCTCTACTTCTTTCTCTCTCGTTCTCTAATTCTCAATTTCTCTGTCTCTCTTGATCTCCAATCTCTGTGGATGATGTAATGTATCCTTCAGGGAGCAGAGAAGTCAGCTTTGTTTTGTTGTTGCTCCGGACATAATGTCATAACTTATTCACAACAGCGGGTCAACTCTGGGTCCTTATCGGTAGCAGTGGGTGTGCCGATAATATAGTAGTCATGTATTCATAATAGTATTGTAGACTTAAATAAAGTTGGGTAATTGACATTAAAGTAAAATAAGAACAAGCCCAAGGCTATCATGAGGAGATGGTAGTCACTTTAGGACAAACTGTCTTTTTTCATGAGAAATTGTCGCTTATGGAATCATGTGTAACATCACAATATATAAATGTTTATCTGGAATGGAATGTTCTTATCAGAACTCAGGATAAGACCCAAATGCAGACAGCTAGAGTCACATATGTTTACTGACCCAAACAGAGACCCAAATGCAGACAGCTAGAGTCACATATGTTTACTGACCCAAACAGAGACCCAAATGCAGACAGCTAGAGTCACAGATGTTTATTGACCCAAACAGAGACCCAAATGCAGACAGCTAGAGTCACATATGTTTACTGACCCAAACAGAGACCCAAATGCAGACAGCTAGAGTCACATATGTTTACTGACCCAAACAGAGACCCAAATGCAGACAGCTAGAGTCACAGATGTTTATTGACCCAAACAGAGACCCAAATGCAGACAGCTAGAGTCACAGATGTTTATTGACCCAAACAGAGACACAAATGCAGACAGCTAGAGTCACAGATGTTTACTGACCCAAACAGAGACCCAAATGCAGACAGCTAGAGTCACAGATGTTTACTGACCCAAACAGAGACCCAAATGCAGACAGCTAGAGTCACAGATGTTTATTGACCCAAACAGAGACCCAAATGCAGACAGCTAGAGTCACATATGTTTACTGACCCAAACAGAGACCCAAATGCAGACAGCTAGAGTCACAGATGTTTATTGACCCAAACAGAGACACAAATGCAGACAGCTAGAGTCACAGATGTTTATTGACCCAAACAGAGACCCAAATGCAGACAGCTAGAGTCACATATGTTTACTGACCCAAACAGAGACCCAAATGCAGACAGCTAGAGTCACATATGTTTACTGACCCAAACAGAGACCCAAATGCAGACAGCTAGAGTCACAGATGTTTATTGACCCAAACAGAGACCCAAATGCAGACAGCTAGAGTCACATATGTTTACTGACCCAAACAGAGACCCAAATGCAGACAGCTAGAGTCACAGATGTTTATTGACCCAAACAGAGACCCAAATGCAGACAGCTAGAGTCACAGATGTTTATTGACCCAAACAGAGACACAAATGCAGACAGCTAGAGTCACAGATGTTTACTGACCCAAACAGAGACCCAAATGCAGACAGCTAGAGTCACATATGTTTATTGACCCAAACAGAGACCCAAATGCAGACAGCTAGAGTCACATATGTTTACTGACCCAAACAGAGACCCAAATGCAGACAGCTAGAGTCACAGATGTTTATTGACCCAAACAGAGACACAAATGCAGACAGCTAGAGTCACAGATGTTTACTGACCCAAACAGAGACCCAAATGCAGACAGCTAGAGTCACAGATGTTAATTGACCCAAACAGAGACCCAAATGCAGACAGCTAGAGTCACAGATGTTTATTGACCCAAACAGAGACCCAAATGCAGACAGCTAGAGTCACAGATGTTTACTGACCCAAACAGAGACCCAAATGCAGACAGCTAGAGTCACAGATGTTTACTGACCCAAACAGAGACCCAAATGCAGACAGCTAGAGTCACAGATGTTAATTGACCCAAACAGAGACCCAAATGCAGACAGCTAGAGCTGTTTATTGACCCAGAGTCACAGATGTTTATTGACCCAAACAGAGACCCAAATGCAGACAGCTAGAGTCACAGATGTTTACTGACCCAAACAGAGACCCAAATGCAGACAGCTAGAGTCACAGATGTTTACTGACCCAAACAGAGACCCAAATGCAGACAGCTAGAGTCACAGATGTTTATTGACCCAAACAGAGACCCAAATGCAGACAGCTAGAGTCACAGATGTTTATTGACCCAAACAGAGACCCAAATGCAGACAGCTAGAGTCACAGATGTTTATTGACCCAAACAGAGACCCAAATGCAGACAGCTAGAGTCACATATGTTTATTGACCCAAACAGAGACCCAAATGCAGACAGCTAGAGTCACATATGTTTACTGACCCAAACAGAGACCCAAATGCAGACAGCTAGAGTCACAGATGTTTATTGACCCAAACAGAGACCCAAATGCAGACAGCTAGAGTCACAGATGTTTATTGACCCAAACAGAGACCCAAATGCAGACAGCTAGAGTCACATATGTTTATTGACCCAAACAGAGACCCAAATGCAGACAGCTAGAGTCACATATGTTTATTGACCCAAGAGACCCAAATGCAGACAGCTAGAGTCACAGATGTTTATTGACCCAAACAGAGACACAAATGCAGACAGCTAGAGTCACAGATGTTTACTGACCCAAACAGAGACCCAAATGCAGACAGCTAGAGTCACAGATGTTTATTGACCCAAACAGAGACCCAAATGCAGACAGCTAGAGTCACATATGTTTATTGACCCAAACAGAGACCCAAATGCAGACAGCTAGAGTCACAGATGTTTATTGACCCAAACAGAGGCCCAAATGCAGACAGCTAGAGTCACAGATGTTTATTGACCCAAACAGAGACCCAAATGCAGACAGCTAGAGTCACAGATGTTTATTGACCCAAACAGAGACCCAAATGCAGACAGCTAGAGTCACAGATGTTTATTGACCCAAACAGAGACCCAAATGCAGACAGCTAGAGTCACAGATGTTTACTGACCCAAACAGAGACCCAAATGCAGACAGCTAGAGTCACAGATTTATTGACCCAAACAGAGACCCAAATGCAGACAGCTAGAGTCACAGATGTTTATTGACCCAAACAGAGACCCAAATGCAGACAGGTGGAATCACATATGTTTATTGACCCAAACAGAGACCCAAATGCAGACAGCTAGAGTCACAGATGTTTATTGACCCAAACAGAGACCCAAATGCAGACAGCTAGAGTCACAGATGTTTATTGACCCAAACAGAGACCCAAATGCAGGCAGCTAGAGGGACAGATGTTTAATGACCCAAACAGACAAAAGGCAGGTCAAGGACAGACAGAGGTCAGAGGGCAGAGTCAGTAAGGTACAGAACAGCAGGCAGGCTCAGCTTCAGTACAGAGGTCCGTAACACAGGGCAGAGTCAGGCAGGTACAGAACGGCAGGCAGGCTCAGCTTCAGTACAGACAGAGGTCCGTAACCCAGGGCAGAGTCACGTAGGTACAGAACGGCAGGCAGGCTCGGGGTCAGGGCAGGCAGAATGCTCAGAACCGAGAAAACTAGGAAACAGAGCTTGAGAAAGCAGGAAGACTGGAAAACACGCTGGTAAGACCTGACAAGTCAAAACGAACTGGCAACCGAAAAACAGAGAACACAGGTATAAATGCAAAGGGGATAATGAGGAAGATGGGCGACACCTGGAGAGGGGTGGGACACCTGGAGAGGGGTGGAGACAATCACAAAGACAGGTGAAACACATCAGGGGGTGACACTCATCCTGTGTATCGACTGTGATATGTGGTAGTCTCACCTAGATATTTTAAGATGAATGGTAAATGACAAAAATGTGAAATATAAACATTTTAAATACAGACCTCATATAACTGTATTTCATTTATCATCTGTACATTTCTTTATAATTGTTTTGTTCTTTGTTACATTTCTCTGTGTAAAACCTAGCAGCTCTTCATATTTCTGAGAGTGAGGTTGATATAGCCTATTATCACACCGTGATCTGTTTCACCTGTCTTTGTGATTGTCTTCACCCCCCTTCCAAGCCCATATTCCCCATTATCCCCTGTGTATTTATACCTGTGTTCTCTGTTTGTCTGTTGCCAGTTCGGTTTGTTTGTCAAGTCAACCAGCGTTTTTGTTCTCAGCTCTTGCTTTTCCCAGTCTCTCTTTTTCTCGCCCTCCTGGTTTTGTCCCTTGCCTGTCCTGACTCTGAGCCCGCCTGCCTGACCACTCTGCCTGCCCCTGACCCTGAGCCTGCCTGCCTGGTACCGTTGCCTCACTTCTGGTTTACTGACCCCTAACCAACCCTGACCCTGACTGCTGTCTGGTATCGTTGCCCCACCTCTGGTTTACTGACCCCTGACCAACCCTGACCCTGAGCCTGTCTGCTGTCTGGTATCGTTGCCCCACCTCTGGTTTACTGACCCCTACCTTGACCTGTCTATTGTCTGCCCCTGTTGGATCCTTACCTTCCATTGTTAATTCAACATTGTCTGCATCTGGGTCTTACCTTCATACCTGATAGCCTATAGCATTTTGCAGAAAAAACATTTTTTGTCTCTCTGAAATGAAAGCATCATATGATAGATTTTAACAAATACATGTCTGTCATTGAACAACCCCATTCCATGATTATATTGTGAAAAAAACACACCAATCTCTTTCATAATTTCTTAAAACAATAAAAGTCTAGGGGGGATGGTAATGAGACCCACAACATAACTCATGCATATTATAATTGTGACAAAGTAGAAGTGAGAACGGAATAACCAGGACAACTGAAATCTACCGTCAAACTCAAGGTTTATTTGAAAACACACGGTAATGGGGGGGGGAGCAGGAAAAGGGGCTGAGCTGGACCCAAGGAAATAAACAATAAGTATTAAAAAAAAAAACTAAGCTAGACTAGCCTACTTTAACAACAGCTAACTAACTAACTAAGCAAAAATACAGTGGGTGGGTGGTCCGCCCAGTTCTAACTAGTGTATTTAACAAAGTTCACCTACGGGTAGTGTATGCCCATGGGCGACTTGTCTTGGTTTCCCCTTTTCCCACCAGCAATCAAACAAATAACCAAACACCATAACCAAAACAATACTCACAGGTGAGGACAAAGTGCTATGAGGTGCTTAAACAAAAGAGAGGTTACGACACAGAGAGTGAAACACAGAGACCTACAGACATGGCATTTACAGAGAGATTGAGCTCTAGAGCAAACAACTGACAGGGTTTTTAAACCAAGGGAAAGGAACTGTGATTGGGTAGGAAACAGGAGGAGGTGTGTCTTCTGATTGATGATTGGATTGGTGACTGATTGGGGAGTGATGATTTTCACCTGTGAGGGGAGAAGGAGAGCAAACACAGGATACCTGTATCCGTAACACTAACGCTTAAGAAAGAATTCAGACCCCTTGACTTTTTCCACATTTTTGGATTACTTTACTGCCTTATTCTAAAATGTATTAAATTATATTATTCCTCATTGATGTACACACAATACCTCATAACTACAAAGCAAAAACAGTTTAAATTTTTTTGTGTGCAAATGTATACAAAAACAAAACAGAAATACCTTATGTACATAAGTATTCAGACCCTTTGCTATGAGACTCTTATTGAGCTCAGGTGCATCCTGGTTCCATTGTTCATCCTTGTGATGTTTCTACAACTTGATTGGAGTCCACCTGTGGTGAAATCAATTGATTGGACATGATTTGGAAAGGCACACACCTGTCTATATAAAGGTCCCACAGTTGACAGTGCGTGTCAGAGCAAAAACCAAGCCATGAGGTCGAAAGAATTGTCCGTAGAGCTCCGAGACAGGATTGTGACGAGGCATAGATCGGAGGGAAGGGTTAGAAAAAATGTCTACAGCATTGAAGGTCCCCAAGAACACAGTGGTCTCCATCATTCTTAAATGGAAGAAGTTTGGAACCAACAAGACTCTTCCTAGAGCTGGCTGTCCGGACAAACTGAAAGATTGGTGGAGAAGGACCTTGGTCGGGGAGCTGACCAAGAACCTGATGGTCACTCTGTGGAGATGGGAGAAACTTCCAGAAGGACAACAATCTCTGCAGCACCCCTCCAATTAGGCCTTTATGGTAGTGGCCAGATGGAAGCCACTCTTCAGTAAAAGGCACATGAGGGCCCACCTGAAGTTTGCCAAAAGGCATCTAAAGACACTCAGGCCATGAGAAACAAGATTCTCTGGTCTGATTAAACAAAGATTGAACTATTTTAACCTGACTCCCGAGCGCCACGTCTGGAGGAAACCCTACTGTCAAGCATGGTCTTGGCAGCATCATGCTGTGGGGATGTTTTTCAGCGGCAGGGACTGGGAGGCTAGTCAAAATCGAGGCAAAGACAAGCTGAGCAAAGCACAGAGAGATCCTTGATGAAAACCTGCTCTAGAGTGCTTCAGAACTTCAGACTGGGGCGAAGGTTCACCTTCCAGCAGAATAATGACCCAAAGCTGTAGGATGCTGAAGCACCCCATGATAAATCATAATTATACAATAAATATTATTAGTAATTTTGGAATGGAGATTACTGTGCCAAGCTCTCATTGGCTGTGTGTCGCCATAGTAACGTGGAATATTCTTTAGAAACTCCCTTAGCGACAGACAGACTAATTCTCCCTCATTGACATGTAAAATCAGCAAAAAAGAGATTGTCTCTGGCAAGACTATCTTCCAGCACTGTGTGTGTGTGTGTAGTGTGTGTGTAGTGTTTGTTTCGGGTGTGTGTGTAGTGTGTGTTTGTAGTGTATGTGTGTGTGTGTGTGGGGTGGATGCCTGCTTCACCGTTACGGCCATTATTATGAGCTGTCCTCTCCTCAGCAGCCTTCTATGGCCTGCATATATAAACTAATTGTGTGTGTGTGTATCTCAGGTAACTTCTAATAGGCAATGTTTTTTGTCTTTACATATTGTCTCTTACTCTCTCTCATGGGTTTCCCTTTCTGACGTTTTTAGGTCACCTCTCCTCCTCTCCTCCTCTCCTCCTCTCCTCCTCTCCCCCTCTCCCCCACTCCTCCTCTCCTCCTCTCCCCCTCTCCTCCTCTCCCCCTCTCCCCCTCTCCCCCTCTCCTCCTCCCCTCCTCTCCCCCTCTCCTCCTCCACACCTCTCCACCTCTCCTCCTCTCCCCCTCTCCTCCTCTCTTCCTCTCCCCCTCACCACCTCTCCCCCTCTCCTCCTCTCCTCCTCTCCCCCTCTTCTCCTCTCCTCCTCCACACCTCTCCTCCTCTCCCCCTCTCCACCCCTCCCCCCCTCCCCCTCTCCATCCTCTCCTCCCTCTCCCCCTCTCCCCCTCCCTCCTCCCCCCCTCTCCCCCTCTCCCCTCCCTCTCCTCCTCCTCCCCTCTCCTCCTCTCGACCTCTCCCCCTCTCCTCCTCTCCCACTCCCCCTCTCCCTCTCCCCCTCTCCCCCTCTCCCCCTTTCCACCCCTCCTCCCCTCCTCCCTCCTCTCCCCCTCTCCTCCTCTCCCCCTCTCCCCCTCTCTGTCACGAATATTACCGAAGGTGACTCCCCTTCTTGTTCGGGTGGCGCTCGGCAGTCGTCGTCGCCGGTCTACTAGCTATCACCGATCCGTTGTTCTGTGTTCCTTTGGTTTTGTCTGATTGGTATCACCTGTATCGTGTTTGGTTGTTAGGGTGGGGTTATATATAGTTTGTTCAGCCCGCTTCTGTTTCTTGCGGGCTTGTTCGTCTGTTCTGTGTTTGAGTGTATTTTGTTTGTATTTTGGGTTTCGCGCTGTCCGTTATTATTTCTGAACATTTGTTTTCCTACTTTTGTTCATGTTATTTTTCCTGGACATTAAAGCGTGTTTTTTCCCACATCTTTTGCTCTCTGCGCCTGACTCCACACCTCCTCACTCATTTGTCGTAACAGAAGCCCGCACCACGATATGGAGTCAGCAGGAGCAGCGACCACTCCTCTTCCCACTATGGAGGATCCCCCCCTCTCTCTCTCCCTCTCTCTCTCCCCCTCCCCCTCTCCCCCTCTCCTCCTCTCCACCTCGTTCTCTCTTTCTTCCACAAACTCTACTTTCTTATCTATCTCAGGTTTGCTGTGGATATTGGAATGCTCTGTGAATCTGGTTGGGGATCTCTACAGGGAGGGACCAGCAGACTGGCTTCCCTAACAAGATGGGAACGCTGATAGCAGAAAACAGCTGTCATACACACACACAAACACGCACACACACACACACACACACACACACACACGCACGCACGCACACACACACACACACACACACACACACACACACACACACACACGCACACGCACACGCACTCACACAGCTCAGGTTGGGAAATAAGGTGTACCGTAACTACTATCCTGGATCAGTCAGGTGTCTGGCAAGAAATAGAAGGGGAATTCATAATCATATTGGCACTTCCCTCTGTGAAACATTTGGAGAGAGGGGAGAGAGAGAGAAGGCGAGAGACAGAAAGAGAAAGAGAGAGAGAAAGAGGAGAGAGAGAGAGAGATAGAAAGCAAGAGAGAGAGAGAGAGAGAGAGAGAGACAGAGGAAGAGAGAGAGAGAGAGAGAGAGAGAGAGAAAGCGACAGGGGGAGAGAGAGACAGAGAGACAGAGGAAGAGAGATAGAGAGAGAGAGAGAGGAAGAGAGAGAGAGACAGAGAGAGAGAGAGAGAGAGAGAGAGAGAGAGAGAGAGAGAGAGAGAGAGAGAGAGAGAGACAGAGATACACACACAGAGAGAGAGAGAGAGCGAGAGTGGTGGTGGGGGGGATCCACATATACAGGATCAAAAGCTTTCAGGAGATTTTGGATGGCTGGTGGGGGTGCAGTGGTAGAGATGAATTGGGGGGAAGGGGGCTGACAGATGTGAACACAGACAAACAAAAACAACTCACTCTGATCCTAATATTATAATAATCCTTCACATTCCTAAAATAGTCCTAATTCCCGGAGTAGTGTAGAGTGTTTGTCTTATTACATTTAAGTCATTGTTTTTCCCTCTCTATATATTTTTCTGATTGATCTCTCCACAAACCAATCTCTTTATCTTTATCTTCAACCTTCCTATGTGTCCATCCCTCAGTCATTTGTCCTTTCCAGATGGAAATCTAGTTTTTGTGTAAATATGTAGCCTATGACATAGACACTGTTAATGATAAATGTTAAGGGCTTGTAAAGTAAACATTTCCATCTGTTTTTATATAACCATACCAAATGTAACATATCACACTAATTTGAGTGTTCCGGATGTTCGTTTACTATGGAATGTCTAGCCTATGAGACCAGGCTGGACCCTGATTAAAAGGTTCAATCTGAATCAACAACCAATGAAATGCATTTCACACCTGTTGTATGTGACATATACGATTTGGTTTGATTTGATATGATGGGTTGTGGATTCAGATTGAACCTTTTTACCAGATTGAGTAACAGGCATGGGGGTGGGTTGAGTAACAGGCATGGGGGTGGGTTGAGTAACAGGAATGGGGAGGGTTGAGTAACAGGCATGGGGGTGGGTTGAGTAACAGGAATGGGGTGGGTTGAGTAACAGACATGGGGGTGGGTTGAGTAACAGGCATGGGGGTGGGTTGAGTAACAGGCATGGGGGTGGGTTGAGTAACATGAATGGGGGAGGGTTGAGTAACATGAATGGGGGTGGGTTGAGTAACAGGAATGGGGTGGGTTGAGTAACAGACATGGGGGTGAGTTGAGTAACATGAATGGGGGAGGGTTGAGTAACATGAATGGGGGTGGGTTGAGTAACAGGAATGGGGTGGGTTGAGTAACAGACATGGGGTGGGTTGAGTAACAGGCATGGGGGTGGGTTGAGTAACAGGCATGGGGGAGGGTTAAGTAACAGGCATGGGGGAGGGTTAAGTAACAGGCATGGGGGAGGGTTAAGTAACAGGCATGGGGGTGGGTTGAGTAACAGGCATGGGGGTGGGTTGAGTAACAGACATGGGGGAGGGTTAAGTAACAGGCATGGGGGTGGGTTGAGTAACAGGCATGGGGGTGGGTTGAGTAACAGGCATGGGGGTGGGTTGAGTAACAGGCATGGGGGTGGGTTGAGTAACAGGCATGGGGGTGGGTTGAGTAACAGGCATGGGGGTGGGTTGAGTAACAGGCATGATGGTGGGTTGAGTAACATGAATGGGGGTGGGTTGAGTAACAGGAATGATGGTGGGTTGAGTAACAGGCATGGGGGTGGGTTGAGTAACATGAATGGGGGTGGGTTGAGTAACAGACATGGGGGTGGGTTGAGTAACAGGCATGGGGGTGGGTTGAGTAACAGGCATGGGGGTGGGTTGAGTAACAGGCATGGGGTGGGTTGAGTAACAGACATGGGGGTGGGTTGAGTAACAGGCATGGGGGTGGGTTGAGTAACAGACATGGGGGTGGGTTGAGTAACAGGCATGGGGGTGGGTTGAGTAACATGAATGGGGGAGGGTTGAGTAACAGGCATGGGGAGGGTTGAGTAACATGAATGTGGGTGGGTTGAGTAACAGGCATGGGGGTGGGTTGAGGGAGGTGTGTGTGTACAGGGGCGATGAGAGAGAGACCTACTCAGCACACAGGGGGACAAACACCTGCCTGCAGGAGACAGCATTCCCTTCCCCATATGCCCCCCTAGACACAACTATGACAACATAACCAACAAAAATGGGTCCACAACTCTTGCAGCTCTGTCGCAAACTGGGTATGTACATCGTCAATGGTAGGCTTCGAGGGGACTCCTATGGTAGGTACACCAATAGCTCATCTCTTGGCAGTAGTACGGTAGACTACTTTATCACTGACCTCAACCCAGAGTCTCTCAGAGCGTTCACAGTCAGTCCACTGACACCCCTATCAGATCGCAGCAAAATTACAGTCTACTTGAACAGAGCAATACTCAATTATGAGGCATCAAAGCCAAAGGAACTGAAAAATATTAAGAAATGCTATAGATGGAAGGAAAATAGTGTGGAAACCTACCAACAAACCATTAGGCAACGACAAATTCAATCCCTTTAAGTCTACTTCCTGGACAAAACATTCCACTGTAATAGTGAAGGTGTAAACTTGGCAGTAGAAAACCAAAACAATATATTTGACCTCTCCGCTTCTCTATCAATTCTAAAAATTTCAAACGGAAAACCGAAGAAAATGAACAACAATGACAAATGGTTTGATGAAGAATGCAAACATCTAAGAAAGAAATTGAGAAACCTGTCCAACCAAAAACATAGAGACCCGGAAAACCTGAGTCTACGCCTTCACTATGGTGAATCACTAAAACAATACAGTAATACACTGCG
>NC_088224.1:8544424-8589424 GCF_036934945.1 Oncorhynchus masou masou
TGGTATCAACAACAGGGTCTATCTGGTATCAACAACAGGGTCTATCTGGTGTCAACAACAGGGTCTATCTGGTATCAACAACAGGGTCTATGATGTAAAGTACCAACAACAGGTTCTATCTGGTATCAACAACAGGGTCTATATGGTATCAACAACAGGGTCTATCTGGTATCAACAACAGGGTCTATATGGTATCAACAACAGGGTCTATCTGGTATCAACAACAGGGTCTATGATGTAACGTACCAACAACATGGTCTATCTGGTATCAACAACAGGGTCTATCTGGTATCAACAACAGGGTCTATCTGGTATCAACAACAGGGTCTATCTGGTATCAACAACAGGGTCTATCTGGTATCAACAACAGGGTCTATCTGGTATCAACAACAGGGTCTATATGGTATCAACAACAGGGTCTATCTGGTATCAACAACAGGGTCTATATGGTATCAACAACAGGGTCTATCTGGTATCAACAACAGGGTCTATCTGGTAATGTATCAACAACAGGGTCTATCTGGTATCAACAACAGGGTCTATCTGGTATCAACAACAGGGTCTATATGGTATCAACAACAGGGTCTATATGGTATCAACAACAGGGTCTATGATGTAACGTACCAACAACAGGGTCTATCTGGTATCAACAACAGGGTCTATCTGGTATCAACAACAGGGTCTATCTGGTATCAACAACAGGGTCTATCTGGTATCAACAACAGGGTCTATCTGGTATCAACAACAGGGTCTATCTGGTATCAACAACAGGGTCTATGATGTAAAGTACCAACAACAGGGTCTATCTGGTATCAACAACAGGGTCTATATGGTATCAACAACAGGGTCTATCTGGTATCAACAACAGGGTCTATCTGGTGTCAACAACAGGGTCTATCTGGTATCAACAACAGGGTCTATGATGTAAAGTACCAACAACAGGGTCTATCTGGTATCAACAACAGGGTCTATATGGTATCAACAACAGGGTCTAACTGGTATCAACAACAGGGTCTATATGGTATCAACAACAGGGTCTATCTGGTATCAACAACAGGGTCTATGATGTAACTGGTATCAACAACAACATGGTCTATCTGGTATCAACAACAGGGTCTATCTGGTATCAACAACAGGGTCTATCTGGTATCAACAACAGGGTCTATCTGGTATCGACAACAGGGTCTATCTGGTATCAACAACAGGGTCTATATGGTATCAACAACAGGGTCTATCTGGTATCAACAACAGGGTCTATCTGGTAATGTATCAACAACAGGGTCTATCTGGTATCAACAACAGGGTCTATCTGGTATCAACAACAGGGTCTATATGGTATCAACAACAGGGTCTATATGGTATAAACAACAGGGTCTATGATGTAACGTACCAACAACAGGGTCTATCTGGTATCAACAACAGGGTCTATCTGGTATCAACAACAGGGTCTATCTGGTATCAACAACAGGGTCTATATGGTATCAACAACAGGGTCTATATGGTATAAACAACAGGGTCTATGATGTAACGTACCAACAACAGGGTCTATCTGGTATCAACAACAGGGTCTATCTGGTATCAACAACAGGGTCTATCTGGTATCAACAACAGGGTCTATATGGTATCAACAACAGGGTCTATCTGGTATCAACAACAGGGTCTATATGGTATCAACAACAGGGTCTATCTGATATCAACAACAGGGTCTATATGGTATCAACAACAGGGTCTATATGGTATCAACAACAGGGTCTATCTGGTAATGTATCAACAACAGGGTCTATCTGGTATCAACAACAGGGTCTATCTGGTATCAACAACAGGGTCTATCTGGTATCAACAACAGGGTCTATATGGTATCAACAACAGGGTCTATCTGGTAATGTATCAACAACAGGGTCTATCTGGTTTCAACAACAGGGTTTATCTGGTAGTGTATCAACAACAGGGTCTATCTGGTAATGTATCAACAACAGGGTCTATCTGGTATCAACAACAGGGTTTATCTGGTAGTGTATCAACAACAGGGTCTATCTGGTATCAACAACAGGGTCTATATGGTATCAACAACAGGGTCTATCTGGTAATGTATCAACAACAGGGTCTATCTGGTATCAACAACAGGGTTTATCTGGTAGTGTATCAACAACAGGGTCTATCTGGTATCAACAACAGGGTCTATCTGGTATCAACAACAGGGTCTATCTGGTATCAACAACAGGGTCTATCTGGTATCAACAACAGGGTCTATCTGGTAATGTATCAACAACAGGGTATATATACTGCATTGTACTGTATTGTACTGTATATATACTGTATTGTACTGTATATATATACTGTATTGTACTGTATATATACTGTATTGTACTGTATATATACTGCATTGTACTGTATATATACTGTATTGTACTGTATATATACTGCATTGTACTGTATGTATACTGTATTGTACTGTATATATACTGTATTGTACTGTATATATACTGTATTGTACTGTATGTATACTGTATTGTACTGTATATATACTGCATTGTACTGTATATATACTGTATTTTACTGTATATATACTGCATTGTACTGTATATATACAGTATGCTGTCACAGTTACCAGCCCTTTCAAGCTTAACATCCTTATCATTTATCGCCCTCCAGGTTCCCTCGGAGAGTTCATCAATGAGCTTGATGCCTTGATAAGCTCCTTTCCTGAGGACGGCTCACCTCTCACAGTCCTGGGCGACTTTAACCTCCCCACGTCTACCTTTGACTCATTCCTCTCTGCCTCCTTCTTTCCACTCCTCTCCTCTTTTGACCTCACCCTCTCACCTTCCCCCTACTCACAAGGCAGGCAATACGCCGACCTCATCTTTACTAGATGCTGTTCTTCCACTAACCTCATTGCAACTCCCCTCCAAGTCTCCGACCACTACCTTGTATCCTTTTCCCTCTCGCTCTCATCCAACACTTCCCACACTGCCCCTACTCGGATGGTATCGCGCCGTCCCAACCTTCGCTCTCTCCCCCCGCTACTCTCTCCTCTTCCATCCTATCATCTCTTCCCTCTGCTCATACCTTCTCCAACCTATCTCCTGATTCTGCCTCCTCAACCCTCCTCTCTTCCCTTTCTGCATCCTTTGACTCTCTATGTCCCCTATCCTCCAGGCCGGCTCGGTCCTCCCCTCCCGCTCCCTGGCTCGACGACTCACTGCGAGCTCACAGAACAGTGCTCCGGGCAGCCGAGCGGAAATGGAGGAAAACTCGCCTCCCTGCGGACCTGGCATCCTTTCACTCCCTCCTCTCTACATTTTCCTCCTCTGTCTCTGCTGCTAAAGCCACTTTCTTCCACTCTAAATTCCAAGCATCTGCCTCTAACCCTAGGAAGCTCTTTGCAACCTTCTCCTCCCTCCTGAATCCTCCTCCCCCCCCCCCCTCCTCCCTCTCTGCAGATGACTTCGTCAACCATTTTGAAAAGAAGGTCGACGACATCCGATCCTCGTTTGCTAAGTCAAACGACACTGCTGGTTCTGCTCACACTGCCCTACCCTGTGCTCTGACCTCTTTCTCCCCTCTCTCTCCAGATGAAATCTCGCTTCTTGTGACGGCCGGCCGCCCAACAACCTGCCCGCTTGACCCTATCCCCTCCTCTCTTCTCCAGACCATTTCCAGAGACCTTCTCCCTTACCTCACCTCACTCATCAACTCATCCCTGACCGCTGGCTACGTCCCTTCCGTCTTCAAGAGAGCGAGAGTTGCACCCCTTCTGAAAAAACCTACACTCGATCCCTCCGATGTCAACAACTACAGACCAGTATCCCTTCTTTCTTTTCTCTCCAAAACTCTTGAACGTGCCGTCCTTGGCCAGCTCTCCCGCTATCTCTCTCAGAATGACCTTCTTGATCCAAATCAGTCAGGTTTCAAGACTAGTCATTCAACTGAGACTGCTCTTCTCTGTATCACGGAGGCGCTCCGCACTGCTAAAGCTAACTCTCTCTCCTCTGCTCTCATCCTTCTAGACCTATCGGCTGCCTTCGACACTGTGAACCATCAGATCCTCCTCTCCACCCTCTCCGAGTTGGGCATCTCCGGCGCGGCCCACGCTTGATTGCGTCCTACCTGACAGGTCGCTCCTACCAGGTGGCGTGGCGAGAATCTGTCTCCTCGCCACGCGCTCTCACCACTGGTGTCCCCCAGGGCTCTGTTCTAGGCCCACTCCTATTCTCGCTATACACCAAGTCACTTGGCTCTGTCATAACCTCACATGGTCTCTCCTATCATTGCTATGCAGACGACACACAATTAATCTTCTCCTTTCCCCTTCTGATGACCAGGTGGCGAATCGCATCTCTGCATGTCTAGCAGACATATCAGTGTGGATGACGGATCACCACCTCAAGCTGAACCTCGGCAAGACGGAGCTGCTCTTCCTCCCGGGGAAGGACTGCCCGTTCCATGATCTCGCCATCACGGTTGACAACTCCATTGTTTCCTCCTCCCAGAGCGCTAAGAACCTTGGCGTGATCCTGGACAACACCCTGTCGTTCTCAACTAACATCAAGGCGGTGGCCCGTTCCTGTAGGTTCATGCTCTACAACATCCGCAGAGTACGCCCCTGCCTCACACAGGAAGCGGCGCAGGTCCTAATCCAGGCACTTGTCATCTCCCGTCTGGATTACTGCAACTCGCTGTTGGCTGGGCTCCCTGCCTGTGCCATCAAACCCCTACAACTCATCCAGAACGCCGCAGCCCGTCTGGTGTTCAACCTTCCCAAGTTCTCTCACGTCACCCCGCTCCTCCGCTCTCTCCACTGGCTTCCAGTTGAAGCTCGCATCCGCTGCAAGACCATGGTGCTTGCCTACGGAGCTGTGAGGGGAACGGCACCGCAGTACCTCCAGGCTCTGATCAGGCCCTACACCCAAACAAGGGCACTGCGTTCATCCACCTCTGGCCTGCTCGCCTCCCTACCACTGAGGAAGTACAGTTCCCGCTCAGCCCAGTCAAAACTGTTCGCTGCTCTGGCCCCCCAATGGTGGAACAAACTCCCCACAACGCCAGGACAGCGGAGTCAATCACCACCTTCCGGAGACACCTGAAACCCCACCTCTTCAAGGAATACCGAGGATAGGATAAGTAATCCTTCTCACCCCCCCCCCCCTTAATGATTTAGATGCACTATTGTAAAGTGGCTGTTCCACTGGATGTCAGAAGGTGAATTCACCAATTTGTAAGTCGCTCTGGATAAGAGCGTCTGCTAAATGACTTAAATGTAAATGTAATGTATTGTACTGTATATATACTGTATTGTACTGTATGTATACTGTATTGTACTGTATGTATACTGCATTGTACTGTATTGTACTGTATATATACTGTATTGTACTGTATAAATACTGTTGTACTGTATATATACTGTATTGTACTGTATATATACTGCATTGTACTGTATTGTACTGTATATATACTGTATTGTACTGTATATATACTGTATTGTACTGTATATATATACTGTTGTACTGTATATATACTGTATTGTACTGTATATATACTGCATTGTACTGTATTGTACTGTATATATACTGTATTGTACTGTATATATACTGTATTGTACTGTATATATACTGTATTGTACTGTATATATACTGTATTGTACTGTATATATACTGTATTGTACTGTATGTATACTGTATTGTACTGTATGTATACTGCATTGTACTGTATGTATACTGCATTGTACTGTATTGTACTGTATATATACTGTATTGTACTGTATATATACTGTATTGTACTGTATATATACTGTATTGTACTGTATATATACTGCATTGTACTGTATTGTACTGTATATATACTGTATTGTACTGTATATATACTGTATTGTACTGTATATATACTGTATTGTACTGTATATATACTGTATTGTACTGTATATATACTGCATTGTACTGTATTGTACTGTATATATACTGTATTGTACTGTATATATACTGTATTGTACTGTATATATACTGTATTGTACTGTATATATACTGTATTGTACTGTATGTATACTGTATTGTACTGTATGTATACTGCATTGTACTGTATTGTACTGTATTGTACTGTATGTATTTTGCATTGTTCTGTATTGTACTGTATATATACTGTATTGTACTGTATATATACTGTATTGCACTGTATATATACTGTATTGTACTGTATATATACTGCATTGTACTGTATTGTACTGTATATATACTGTATTGTACTGCATATATACTGTATTGTACTGTAAATATACTGTATTGTACTGTATTTATACTGTATTGTACTGTATATATCCTGCATTGTACTGTATATATACTGTATTCCTGGAGGGCATGAGGTAGTCTTTAGGAGGTCTGTGTGTGTGTGTGTGTGTGGGGGGTGTATAGAGGGCGTGAGGTAGTCTTTAGGAGGTCTGTGTGTGTGCGTGGGGGGGGGTGTATAGAGGGCATGAGGTAGTCTTTAGGAGGTCTGTGTGTGAGTGTGTAGGGGGTGTATAGAGGGCGTGAGGTAGTCTTTAGGAGGTCTGTGTGTGTGTGTGGGGGGTGTATAGTGGGCATGAGGTAGTCTTTAGGAGGTCTGTGTGTGTGTGTGTGTGGGGGTGTATAGAGGGCGTGAGGTAGTCTTTAGGAGGTCTGTGTGTGTGTGTGTGGGGGGGTGTATAGTGGGCGTGAGGTAGTCTTTAGGAGGTCTGTGTGAGTGTTTGGGGGGTGTATAGAGGGCATGAGGTAGTCTTTAGGAGGTCTGTGTGTGTGTGTGTGTGTGTGTGGGGGGGGGGGGTATAGAGGGCGTGAGGTAGTCTTTAGGAGGTCTGTGTGTGTGCGTGGGGGGTGTATAGCGGGCGTGAGGTAGTCTTTAGGAGGTCTGTGTGTGTGTGTGTGCGTGTGTGTGTGTGTGGGGGTGTATAGAGGGTGTGAGGTAGTCTTTAGGAGGTCTGTGTGTGAGTGTGTGGGGGGTGTATAGAGGGCATGAGGTAGTCTTTAGGAGGTCTGTGTGTGTGTGTGCGTGTGTGTGTGTGTGTGGGGGGGTGTATAGAGGGTGTGAGGTAGTCTTTAGGAGGTCTGTGTGTGTGTGGGGGGGTGTTTAGCGGGCGTGAGGTAGTCTTTAGGAGGTCTGTGTGTGTGTGTGTGGGGGGGGTGTATAGAGGGCATAAGGTAGTCTTTAGGAGGTCTGTGTGTGTGTGTGCGTGTGTGTGTGTGGGGGTGTATAGAGGGTGTGAGGTAGTCTTTAGGAGGTCTGTGTGTGAGTGTGTGGGGGGTGTATAGAGGGCATAAGGTAGTCTTTAGGAGGTCTGTGTGTGTGTGTGCGTGTGTGTGTGTGTGTGGGGGGGTGTATAGAGGGTGTGAGGTAGTCTTTAGGAGGTCTGTGTGTGTGGGGGGGGTGTATAGCGGGCGTGAGGTAGTCTTTAGGAGGTCTGTGTGTGTGTGTGTGTGGGGGGTGTATAGAGGGCATAAGGTAGTCTTTAGGAGGTCTATTTGTGTGTGTGGGGGGGTGTATAGAGGGCATGAGGTAGTCTTTAGGAGGTCTGTGTGTGTGTGTGTGGGGGTGTAGAGAGGGCATAAGGTAGTCTTTAGGAGGTCTGTGTGTGTGTGTGTGTGTGTGTGTGTGTGTGTGTGTGTGTGTGTGTGTGTGTGTGTGTGTGTGTGTGTGTGTGTGTGTGTGTGTGTTTGGGGGGAGGGTGTATAGAGGGCGTGAGGTAGTCTTTAGGAGGTCTGTGTGTGTGTGTGTGTGTGTGTGTGTGTGTGTGTGTGTTTGGGAGTGTATAGTCTTTAGGAGGTCTGTGTGTGTGTGGGGGGGGGGTGTATAGTGGGCGTGAGGTAGTCTTTAGGAGGTCTGTGTGTGTGTGGGGGGGGGTGTATAGTGGGCGTGAGGTAGGCTTAAGGAGGTCTGTGTGTGTGTCTGGGGGGGTGTATAGCGGGCGTGAGGTAGGCTTAAGGAGGTCTGTGTGTGTGTGTGGGGGGGGGGTGTATAGCGGGCGTGAGGTAGTCTTTAGGAGGTCTGTGTGTGTGTGGGGGGGTGTATAGAGGGCATAAGGTAGTCTTTAGGAGGTCTGTGGGTTTGTTGTGTGTGTGTGTGTGTGTGTGTGGGGAGAGGGGGGGGGGGGGGGGGGGTGGGGGGTGGGGGGGGTGGGGGGTGGGGGGTGGGGGGTGTATAGAGGGCATAATCCTGACCCTGCTGATATGGCAGAACCTCCCCCTTCTCCCTCTTCCCCCTAACCTTCTCTGGGGTAAATCGGCGTGACATGAAGGATATTTTCTCCCTGGAGCCTGGTGTGTGTGTGCAAACCTGCTTCATCTTCCACCCAACATGTGCCCACTGTGCCATGGTGCCAGATGTGTGCCCGCAGGCTACAGCTAGCCTGCCGTCTGTCATGCGTGTTTCTGTGTGTTTCTGTGTGTTTCTGTGTGTGTTTCTGAGTGTTTCTGTGTGTGTTTCTGAGTGTTTCTGTGTGTTTCTGTGTGTGTTTCTGAGTGTTTCTGTGTGTTTCTGTGTGTGTTTCTTTGTGTTTCTGAGTGTATCTGTGTGTTTCTCTGTGTATTTATGTGTGTTTCTGTGTGTGTTTCTGAGTGTTTCTGTGTGTGTTTCATTGTGTTTCAGTGTGTGTTTCCCTGTGTGTTTCTGTGCGTTTCTGTGTGTTTCTGTGTGTTTCTTTGTGTTTCTGTGTGTATCTATGTGTTTCTCTGTGTGTTTCTGTGTGTTTCTGTGTGTGTTTCTGAGTGTTTCTGTGTGTTTCTGTGTGTGTTTCTTTGTGTATCTGTGTGTTTCTCTGTGTATTTATGTGTGTTTCTGTGTGTGTTTCTGAGTGTTTCTGTGTATGTTTCTGAGTGTGTTTCTGTGTGTTTCTGTGTGTGTTTCGTTGTGTTTCAGTGTGTGTTTCCCTGTGTGTTTCTTTGTGTTTTTGTGTGTATCTATGTGTTTCTCTGTGTGTTTCTGTGTGTGTTTCTGTGTGTGTTTTGTTGTGTTTCTGTGTGTGTGTGTTTCTGTGTGTATCTGTGTGTTTCTGTGTGTATCTGTGTGTTTCGTTGTGTTTCTGTGTGTGTTTCTGTGTGTCTTGGTGTGTCTCGTGGCTTCATCACGGCTCAAGACAAGACCCAGATGCAGACAGTTCGAATAACGGACATGTATTATATTAACGGGACAGGCAAAGGACAGGTCAAGGAAAGGCAGGGGTCAGTAGTCAGTCCAGGGCAGAGTCTGTAAGGTGCAGAGCAGCAGGCAGAGAAAACAACCCACACTGGTGGGCTTGACGAGACAAGACAAACAGACAACACAGGTATAAATACACTGGGGATAATGGGGAAGATGGGCGACACAAAGACACGTGAAACAGATCAGGGTCTTGGTGTGTATTGTGAGTATTGTCTCTTGGTGTGTATTGTGTATTGTTGTGTATTGTTTCTTGGTGTGTATTGTGGGTATTGTCTCTTGGTGTGTATTGTTTCTTGGTGTGTATTGTGGGTATTGTCTCTTGGTGTGTATTGTGTATTGTTGTGTATTGTTTCTTGGTGTGTATTGTGGGTATTGTCTCTTGGTGTGTATTGTTTCTTGGTGTGTATTGTGGGTGTTGTTTCTTGGTGTGTATTGTGGGTATTGTCTCTTGGTGTGTATTGTGTGTATTGTGTCTTGGTGTGTATTGTGTCTTGGTGTGTATTGGGTGTGTTGTTTCTTGGTGTGTATTGGATGTGGTGTTTCTTGGTGTGTATTGTGTGTATTCTGTGTTGGTGTGTATTTGTATTGATGTCTGTTGTGTGCATTGTGTGTTGTGTGTATTGTGTATTTGTGTGTGTTGTGTCTTGGTGTGTATTGTGTGCATTGTGTGTTGTGTGTATTTGTGTGTAGTGTGTGTATTGTTTCTTGGTGTGTATTGTGTGTGTTGTTTCTTGGTGTGTATTGTGTGTTGTGTGTATTGTGTGTATTGTTAATTGGTGTGTATTGTGTCTTGGTGTGTATTGTGTATTGTTGTGTATTGTGTCTTGGTGTGTATTGTGTCTTGGTGTGTATTGTGGGTATTGTTTCTTGGTGTGTATTGTGTCTTGGTGTGTATTGTGTATTGTTTCTTGGTGTGTCTTGGTGTGTATTGTGTCTTGGTGTGTATTGTGTCTTGGTGTGTATTGTGTCTTGGTGTGTATTGGGTGTGTTGTTTCTTGGTGTGTATTGGGTGTGTTGTTTCTTGGTGTGTATTGGTGTGTATTGTGTATTGTTGTGTATTGTGTCTTGGTGTGTATTGTGTCTTGGTGTGTATTGTGGGTATTGTTTCTTGGTGTGTATTGTGTCTTGGTGTGTATTGTGTATTGGTGTGGATTGTGTCTTGGTGTGTATTGTGTCTTGGTGTGTATTGTTAATTGGTGTGTATTGTGTCTTGGTGTGTATTGTGTATTGTTGTGTATTGTGTCTTGGTGTGTATTGTGTCTTGGTGTGTATTGTGGATATTGTTTCTTGGTGTGTATTGGGTGTGTTGTTTCTTGGTGTGTATTGGGTGTGTTGTTTCTTGGTGTGTATTGTGTGTGTTGTTTCTTGGTGTGTATTGGGTGTGTTGTTTCTTTGTGTGTATTGGTGTGTATTGTGTCTTGGTGTGTATTGTTTCTTGGTGTGTATTGGGTGTGTTGTTTCTTGGTGTGTATTGTTTTTTTGTTATGTGTGTGTTGTGTCTGTGTGTATTGTGTGCATTGTGTCTTGGTGTGTATTGTGTCATTGTGTCTTTGTGTGTGTGTGTGTGTGTGTGTGTGTGTGTGTGTGTGTGTGTGTGTGTGTGTGTGTGTGTGTGTGTGTGTGTGTGTGTGTGTGTTGTTTGTGTGTATTGTTGTGTATTGTTTCTTGGTGTGTATTGTGTGTGTTGTTTCTTGGTGTGTATTGTGTATTGTTGTGTATTGTGTCTTGGTGTGTATTGTTTCTTGGTGTGTATTGGGTGTGTTGTTTCTTGGTGTGTATTGTGTCTTGGTGTGTATTGTGCCTTGGTGTGTATTGTGGGTATTGTTTCTTGGTGTGTATTGTTTTTTTGTTATGTGTGTGTTGTGTCTTTGTGTGTATTGTGTGCATTGTGTCTTGGTGTGTATTGTGTCATTGTGTCTTTGTGTGTGTGTGTTTGTGTGTGTGTACGTGTGTGTGTGTGTCTGTGTGTGTGTGTCATTGTGTCATTGTGTCTTTGTGTGTGTGTGTTTGTGTGTGTGTGTATGTGTGTGTGTGTGTGTGTCTGTGCGCGCGTGTGTGTGTGTGTTTGTGTGTGTGTGTGTATTGTGTCTTGCTGAGTGTGACTGTGCTCCTACCACATATAATTGTGATCTGGAGCAAGTTAACTCTCCACCCTCCTTGTCCCCAGATAAATAAGGACAAATAGTCTCACGCATCATTCCTTCATCGCCTCCCTGGGGCTGTTGGCTCTCTTCTTCCCTGTCTCTGTCTGCTTCCCAAATGGCATCCTATGTCCTATGTAGTGCGTTACTATCCTATGGACCCTGGTCTAAAGTAGTGCACGAAATAGGGAATAAGGTCCCATTTGGGACACACACTCGCACTCTCCCTCAGACAGACTGTGTCTAACATATAGGCTGTTCCCAGCTCATCGCAGACACTATGCACTAATGACAACAGACACCCTGCCACAGTCCACAATGTGTTGTGTTTCAGTGTGTTTGTTTTCTGTGTGTGTGTGTGTGTGTGTGTGTGTGTGTGTGTGTGTGTGTGTGTGTGTGTGTGTGTGTGTGTGCGCCTCCAATGTCCATGTTAGATTTGGAACGGGATCTTTGTTTCCCTGGAAAGAGAGCACGAGGATGGTACTGGACGAACATTGAGAACCGTTGAGGAATGGGAATGGGTCAATACTGTAACTGGGAATGGATAGAGGAGACTGCTGCCATGGAAACCAGTTGCTAGGGAAACGGTCTTGTCTATTCCCAAATACAGAAATCCAACCGACTGCTGAGTGTGCAGATGTTAGGCGATGAAGAACAACAGAGAGAAAATATATTTTTACAGGGTGGAGGCAGGGAGGGAGTTAGGGTATGAGAGACAGGTTAAGGCCTTGGTCAGACAGATAGACATAGAGACTGGTTTGGCTGTCTCTAGTGTGAACTGTTTTACCCTGTTCCCATGGGTAGATATTTTCCACACACAAACATGTTTCATATCAGTGTGTGTTTGTCTAAATAAAACAGACAGCTATGAACAGCCAAGAGCAACACACAGTGATACAGCTATCCTCGTTTTACCCTGCTATACAGAACATGACAACACTCCTAATGCTACCCTGCTATACAGAACATCACACCACTCCTCTTGTTACCCTGCTATACAGAACATCACACCACTCCTCTTGTTACCCTGCTATAACATCACACCACTCCTCATGTTACCCTGCTATAACATCACAACACTCCTAATGTTACCCTGCTATAACATCACAACACTCCTAATGTTACCCTGCTATACAGAACATCACAACACTCCTAATGTTACCATGCTATAACATCACAACACTCCTAATGTTACCCTGCTATAACATCACAACACTCCTAATGTTACCCTGCTATAACATCACAACACTCCTAATGTTACCATGCTATAACATCACAACACTCCTAATGTTACCATGCTATAACATCACAACACTCCTAATGTTACCCTGCTATACAGAACATCACAACATCTCCTAATGTTACCCTGCTATAACATCACAACACTCCTAATGTTACCCTGCTATAACATCACAACACTCCTAATGTTACCCTGCTATACAGAACATCACAACACTCCTAATGTTACCCTGCTATAACATGACAACACTCCTAATGTTACCCTGCTATAACATCACAACACTCCTAATGTTACCCTGCTATAACATCACAACACTCCTAATGTTACCCTGCTATAACATGACAACACTCCTAATGTTACCCTGCTATACAGAACATCACACCACTCCTCTTGTTACCCTGCTATACAGAACATCACACCACTCCTATTGTTACCCTGCTATACAGAACATTACAACACTCCTAGTGTTACCCTGCTATAACATCACAACACTCCTAATGTTACCCTGCTATAACATCACAACACTCCTAATGTTACCCTGCTATAACATCACAACACTCCTAATGTTACCCTGCTATAACATCACAACACTCCTAATGTTACCCTGCTATAACATCACAACACTCCTAATGTTACCCTGCTATAACATCACAACACTCCTAATGTTACCCTGCTATACAGAACATCACAACACTCCTAATGTTACCATGCTATAACATCACAACACTCCTAATGTTACCCTGCTATAACATCACAACACTCCTAATGTTACCCTGCTATACAGAACATCACAACACTCCTAATGTTACCATGCTATAACATCACAACACTCCTAATGTTACCCTGCTATAACATCACAACACTCCTAATGTTACCCTGCTATACAGAACATTACAACACTCCTAATGTTACCATGCTATAACATCACAACACTCCTCATGTTACCCTGCTATACAGAACATCACACCACTCCTCTTGTTACCCTGCTATACAGAACATCACACCACTCCTCTTGTTACCCTGCTATACAGAACATTACAACCCTCCTCGTGTTACCATGCTATAACATCACAACACTCCTAATGTTACCCTGCTATAACATCACAACACTCCTAATGTTACCCTGCTATAACATTACAACACTCCTAATGTTACCCTGCTATAACATCACAACACTCCTAATGTTACCCTGCTATAACATCACAACACTCCTAATGTTACCCTGCATCATAATGTTACATCACAACACTCCTAATGTTACCCTGCTATAACATCACAACACTCCTAATGTTACCCTGCTAAAACATCACAACACTCCTAATGTTACCCTGCTATAACATCACAACACTCCTAATGTTACCCTGCTAAAACATCACAACACTCCTAATGTTACCCTGCTAAAACATCACAACACTCCTAATGTTACCCTGCTATAACATCACAACACTCCTAATGCTACCCTGCTATAACATCACAACACTCCTAATGTTACCCTGCTATAACATCACAACACTCCTAATGCTACCCTGCTATAACATCACAACACTCCTAATGTTACCCTGCTATAACATCACAACACTCCTAATGTTACCCTGCTATAACATCACAACACTCCTAATGCTACCCTGCTATAACATCACAACACTCCTAATGCTACCCTGCTATAACATCACAACACTCCTAATGCTACCCTGCTATAACATCACAACACTCCTAATGCTACCCTGCTATAACATGACAACACTCCTAATGCTACCCTGCTATAACATGACAACACTCCTGATGTTACCATGCTATAACATCACAACACTCCTAATGTTACCCTGCTATAACATCACAACACTCCTAATGTTACCCTGCTATAACATGACAACACTCCTAATGTTACCCTGCTATAACATCACACCACTCCTCTTGTTACCCTGCTATACAGAACATCACAACACTCCTAATGTTACCATGCTATAACATCACAACACTCCTAATGTTACCCTGCTATAACATCACAACACTCCTAATGTTACCCTGCTATAACATCACAACACTCCTAATGTTACCCTGCTATAACATCACAACACTCCTAATGTTACCCTGCTATAACATCACAACACTCCTAATGTTACCCTGCTATAACATCACAACACTCCTAATGTTACCCTGCTGTACAGGACTGTCT
This sequence comes from Oncorhynchus masou masou, assembly GCF_036934945.1. Lineage (NCBI taxonomy): Eukaryota > Metazoa > Chordata > Actinopteri > Salmoniformes > Salmonidae > Oncorhynchus > Oncorhynchus masou. The sequence goes on from NC_088224.1 coordinate 8,559,147, forward strand.
CCCCTCCCTCCCTCCCCTCCCCTCCCCTCCCCTCCCCTCCCCTCCTCCCCTCCCCCTCCCCCTCCCCCCTCCTTTTCTCTTCTCCTCCTTCTCTTCTCTCCTTCTCTCCTCCTCTCCTCATGTCCTCTGTCCTCCGCTCCCTGAAATGAGAGTTGGCAGCAGCGTTCAAAACAACAGCTGAGTTGGAGTTAGTTACAAGGGCAGGCATGAGGTGAAATAGGGTGAGAGAGAGACAGAGCGAGAGAGAGCGAGAGAGAGAGAGAGAGAGAGAGAGAGAGAGAGAGACAGAGAGACAGAGAGAAAGACAGAGCGAGAGACAGGGAGAGAGAGAGACAGAGAGAAAGACAGAGAGAGACAGACAGAGAGAGAGAGAGAGAGAGAGAGAGAGAGATAGAGAAAGCGAGAGACAGGGAGAGACAGGGAGAGAGTGAGAGAGAGAGAGAGAGGGTCTATACAGTTGAACTTTAGCAGCAAAATCTGGATGTCTTCAAAGTGGTTCCCAGGATGGTGACTTGAGCTGTGTGTTTGTGTGCTGATAAAAAACAGATACCAAAATATAGCCAGATATGATCTGCCCAAGTCTTCAGTGGAGGAGTGTGTGTCGACACTGTGTATACAGTGTGTCTCAAATCAAATCAAATGTTATTGGTCACACACACATGGTTAACAGATGTTGTTGTGAACACTGTGAAATGCTGGTACAATGTAAGAAAAAATACATTAAAAAACAAAATACTGCAAAGGTTCCTAAGGACTAGAAGAGAAGCAACCATCTCTGCGCCGTCTTGATTCTAGTGTCTGTGTACAGTGTGTGTGTCGACATTGTGTGTGTCGACAGTGTGTTTGTACAGTGTGAGTGTACAGTGTGTGTGTCGACATTGTGTTTGTCGACAGTGTGTGTGTACAGTGTGTGTGTACAGTGTGTGTGTGTACAGTGTGTGTCTACAGTGTGTGTGTACAGTGTGTGTGTACAGTGTGTGTGTCTACAGTGTGTGTGTCTACAGTGTGTGTGTACAGTGTGTGTCTACAGTGTGTATGTACATTGTGTGTGTACAGTGTGTGTGTACAGTGTGTGTGTCTACAGTGTGTGTACAGTATGTGTGTACAGTGTGTGTCTACAGTGTGTGTGTGTACAGTGTGTGTCTACTGTGTGTGTTCAGTGTATGTGTACAGTGTGTGTGTACAGTGTGTGTCTACAGTGTGTGTGTACAGTGTGAGTGTACAGTGTGAGTGTACAGTGTGTGTGTCTACAGTGTGTGTACAGTGTGTGTGTACAGTGTGTGTGTGTCTACAGTATGTGTCTACAGTGTGTGTGTCTACAGTGTTTGTGTCTACAGTGTGTGTGTACAGTGTGTGTGTGTACAGTGTATGTGAACAGTGTGTGTCTACAATGTGTGTCTACAGTGTGTGTGTACAGTGTATATGTACAGTGTTTGTGTACAGTGTGTGTCTACAGTGTGTGTGTCTACAGTGTGTGTGTCTACAGTGTGTGTCTACAGTGTGTGTGTACGTGTGTGTGTACAGTGTGTGTCTACAGTGTGTGTGTACAGTGTGTGTCTACAGTGTGTGTGTGTGTACAGTGTGTGTGTGTACAGTGTGAGTGTACAGTGTGTGTGTCTCCAGCGTGTGTGTACAGTGTGTGTCTACAGTGTGTGTACAGTGTGTGTGTACAGTGTGTGTGTGTCTACATTGTGTGTACAGTGTGTGTCTACTATGTGTGTGTCTACAGTGTTTGTGTCTACAGTGTGTGTGCACAGTGTGTGTGAACAGTGTGTGTCTACTATGTGTGTGTCTACAGTGTGTGTGAACAGTGTGTGTCTACTATGTGTGGGTCTACAGTGTGTGTGTACAGTGTGTGTGTGTACAGTGTGTGTCTACAGTGTGTGTGTACAGTGTGTGTGTACAGTGTGTTTCTAATGTGTGTGTGTGCAGTGTATGTGTACAGTGTGTGTGTACAGTGTGTGTGTGTGTACAGTGTGTGTGTGTACAGTGTGAGTGTACAGTGTGTGTGTCTCCAGAGTGTGTGTACAGTGTGTGTCTACAGTGTGTGTACAGTGTGTGTGTACAGTGTGTGTGTGTCTACATTGTGTGTACAGTGTGTGTCTACTATGTGTGTGTCTACAGTGTTTGTGTCTACAGTGTGTGTGCACAGTGTGTGTGAACAGTGTGTGTCTACTATGTGTGTGTCTACAGTGTGTGTGAACAGTGTGCGTCTACTATGTGTGGGTCTACAGTGTGTGTGTGTACAGTGTGTGTGTACAGTGTGTGTCTACAGTGTGTGTGTACAGTGTGTGTGTACAGTGTGTGTGTCTAGTGTGGGTGTACAGTGTGTGTATACAGTGTGTGTGTGTACAGTGTGTGTGTACAGTGTGTGTACAGTGTGTGTCTACAGTGTGTGTGTACAGTGTGTGTGTACAGTGTGTGTGTACAGTGTGTGTGTCTACAGTGTGTGTGTACAGTGTGTGTGTCTACAGTGTGTGTGTCTACAGTGTGTGTGTAAAGTGTGTGTGTCTACATTGTGTGTGTCTGCAGTGTGTGTTACTAAACTGCGTGTGTACAGTGTGTGTGTCTACAGTGTGTGTGTCTACACTGCGTGTGTACAGTGTGTGTATACAGTATGTGTCTACAGTGTGTGTGTACAGTTTGTGTGTACAGTGTGTGTGTACAGTGTGTGTCTACAGTGTGTGTGTCTGCAGTGTTTGTGTCTACAGTATGTGTGTACAGTGTGTGTCTACAGTGTGTGTGTACAGTGTGTGTCTACAGTGTGTGTGTCTGCAGTGTTTGTGTCTACAGTATGTGTGTCTACAGTGTGTGTGTACAGTTTGTGTGTACAGTGTGTGTGTCTACAGTGTGTGTACAATGTGTGTGTACAGTGTGTGTCTACAGTGTGTGTGTAAAGTGTGTGTGTGTACAGTGTGTGTGTACAGTGTGTGTGTACAGTGTGTGTCTACGGTGTGCTTTCAGTGTATGTGCACATTGTGTTTGTACAGTGTGTGTCTACAGTGTGTGTACAGTGTGTGTGTCTACATTGTGTGTGTACTGTGTGTGTTTCTACAGTGTGTGTGTACAGTGTGTGTATACAGTGTGTGTACATTGTGTGTGTGTACAGTGTATGTGAACAGTGTGTGTCTACAGTGTGTGTGTACAGTGTATGTGTACAGTGTGTGTGTGTGTACAGTGTGTGTCTACAGTGTGTGTGTATACAGTGTGTGTCTACAGTGTGTGTGTCTACAGTGTGTGTGTCTACAGTGTGTGTGTACAGTGTGTGTGTATACAGTGTGTGTGTACAGTGTGTGTGTATACAGTGTGTGTGTACAGTGTGTGTCTACAGTGTGTGTCTACAGTGTGTGTGTGCAGTGTTTGTGTACAGTGTGTGTGTATAGTGTGTGTCTACAGTGTGTGTACAGTGTGTGTCTACAGTGTGTGTGTACAGTGTGTGTGTACAGTGTGTGTCTACAGTGTGTGTACAGTGTGTGTGTGTACAGTGTGTGTGTGTCTACAGTGTGTGTCTACAGTGTGTGTGTCTACAGTGTTTGTGTCTAAAGTGTGTGTGTACAGTGTGTGTGTGTGTGTGTGTGTGTACAGTGTATGTGAACAGTGTGTGTCTACAGTGTTTGTCTACAGTGTGTTTGTACAGTGTATGTGTACAGTGTGTGTGTACAGTGTGTGTGTCTACAGTGTATGTGTCTACAGTGTGTGTGTCTACAGTGTGTGTACAGTCTGTGTGTCTACAGTGTGTGTGTGTACAGTGTGTGTCTACAGTGTGTGTCTACAGTGTGTGTCTGCAGTGTGTGTACAGTGTGTGTCTACAGTGTGTGTGTCTACAGTGTGTGTGTCTACAGCGTGTGTGTGTGTCTACAGTTTGTGTGTACAGTGTGTGTGTATACAGTGTGTGTGTACAGTGTGTGTCTACAGTGTGTGTCTACAGTGTGTGTGTACAGTGTGTGTCTGCAGTGTTTGTGTCTACAGTGTGTGTACAGTGTGTGTACAGTGTGTGTGTACAGTGTATGTGAACAGTGTGTGTCTACAGTGTGTGTCTACAGTGTGTGTGTACAGTGTGTGTGTACTGTGTGTGTGTACAGTGTGTGTATACAGTGTGTGTCTACAGTGTGTGTCTACAGTGTGTGTGTCTACAGTGTGTGTATAGTGTGTGTGTATAGTGTGTGTCTACAGTGTGTGTGTACAGTGTGTTTCTACAGTGTGTGTGTGCAGTGTATGTGTACAGTGTGTGTGTACAGTGTGTGTACAGTGTGTGTCTACAGTGTGTGTGTGTGTACAGTGTGTGTCTACAGTGTGTGTCGACAGTGTGTGTGTCTGCAGTGTTTGTGTCTACAGTATGTGTGTACAGTGTGTGTCTACAGTGTGTGTGTACAGTGTGTGTCTACAGTGTGTGTGTCTGCAGTGTTTGTGTCTACAGTATGTGTGTACAGTGTGTGTCTACAGTGTGTGTGTACAGTTTGTGTGTACAGTGTGTGTGTCTACAGTGTGTGTACAATGTGTGTGTACAGTGTGTGTCTACAGTGTGTGTGTAAAGTGTGTGTGTGTACAGTGTGTGTGTACAGTGTGTGTACAGTGTGTGTCTACAGTGTGCTTTCAGTGTATGTGCACATTGTGTTTGTACAGTGTGTGTCTACAGTGTGTGTACAGTGTGTGTGTCTACATTGTGTGTGTACTGTGTGTGTTTCTACAGTGTGTGTGTACAGTGTGTGTATACAGTGTGTGTACATTGTGTGTGTGTACAGTGTATGTGAACAGTGTGTGTCTACAGTGTGTGTGTACAGTGTATGTGTACAGTGTGTGTGTGTGTACAGTGTGTGTCTACAGTGTGTGTGTATACAGTGTGTGTCTACAGTGTGTGTGTCTACAGTGTGTGTGTCTACAGTGTGTGTGTACATTGTGTGTGTATACAGTGTGTGTGTACAGTGTGTGTGTATACAGTGTGTGTGTACAGTGTGTGTCTACAGTGTGTGTCTACAGTGTGTGTGTGCAGTGTATGTGTACAGTGTGTTGTACAGTGTGTGTATACAGTATGTGTCTACAGTGTGTGTGTACAGTTTGTGTGTACAGTGTGTGTGTACAGTGTGTGTCTACAGTGTGTGTGTCTGCAGTGTTTGTGTCTACAGTATGTGTGTACAGTGTGTGTCTACAGTGTGTGTGTACAGTGTGTGTGTACAGTGTGTGTCTACAGTGTGTGTGTCTGCAGTGTTTGTGTCTACAGTATGTGTGTACAGTGTGTGTCTACAGTGTGTGTGTACAGTTTGTGTGTACAGTGTGTGTGTCTACAGTGTGTGTACAATGTGTGTGTACAGTGTGTGTCTACAGTGTGTGTGTAAAGTGTGTGTGTGTACAGTGTGTGTGTACAGTGTGTGTACAGTGTGTGTCTACAGTGTGCTTTCAGTGTATGTGCACATTGTGTTTGTACAGTGTGTGTCTACAGTGTGTGTACAGTGTGTGTGTCTACATTGTGTGTGTACTGTGTGTGTTTCTACAGTGTGTGTGTACAGTGTGTGTATACAGTGTGTGTACATTGTGTGTGTGTACAGTGTGTGTGTACAGTGTGTGTACAGTGTGTGTGTATACAGTGTGTGTCTACAGTGTGTGTGTATACAGTGTGTGTATAGTGTGTGTGTATACAGTGTGTGTCTACAGTGTGTGTGTCTACAGTGTGTGTGTCTACAGTGTGTGTGTACAGTGTGTGTGTATACAGTGTGTGTGTACAGTGTGTGTGTATACAGTGTGTGTGTACAGTGTGTGTACAGTGTGTGTCTACAGTGTGTGTGTGCAGTGTATGTGTACAGTGTGTGTGTACAGTGTGTGTCTACAGTGTGTGTACAGTGTGTGTCTACAGTGTGTGTGTCTACAGTGTGTGTGTACAGTGTTTGTGTACAGTGTGTGTCTACAGTGTGTGCGTACAGTGTGTGTGTACAGTGTGTGTCTACAGTGTGTGTCTACAGTGTGTGTCTGCAGTGTGTGTACAGTGTGTGTCTACAGTGTGTGTGTCTACAGTGTGTGTGTCTACAGCGTGTGTGTGTGTCTACAGTTTGTGTGTACAGTGTGTGTGTGTACAGTGTGTGTCTACAGTGTGTGTCGACAGTGTGTGTGTGTACAGTGTGTGTGTACAGTGTGTGTCTGCAGTGTTTATGTCTACAGTGTGTGTGTACAGTGTTTGTGTACAGTGTGTGTGTGTACAGTGTATGTGAACAGTGTGTGTCTGCAGTGTGTGTCTACAGTGTGTGTGTACAGTGTATGTGTACTGTGTGTGTGTGTACAGTGTGTGTCTACAGTGTGTGTCTACAGTGTGTGTCTACAGTGTGTGTGTCTACAGTGTGTGTGTATAGTGTGTGTCTACAGTGTGTGTGTACAGTGTGTGTGTACAGTGTGTTTCTACAGTGTGTGTGTGCAGTGTATGTGTACAGTGTGTGTACAGTGTGTGTGTCTACAGTGTGTGTGTCTACAGTGTGTGTGTACAGTGTGTGTGTCTACAGTGTGTGCGTACAGTGTGTGTCTACAGTGTGTGTCGACAGTGTGTGTGTCTACAGTGTGTGTGTACAGTGTGTGTGTACAGTGTTTGTGTACAATCTGTGTCTACAGTGTGTGTGTACAGTGTGTGTCTACAGTGTGTGTGTGTACAGTGTGTGTCTACTGTGTGTGTTCAGAGTATGTGTACAGTGTGTGTGTACAGTGTGTGTCTACAGTGTGTGTGTACAGTGTGAGTGTACAGTGTGAGTGTACAGTGTGTGTGTCTATAGTGTATGTGTCTACAGTGTGTGTGTCTACAGTGTGTGTACAGTCTGTGTGTCTACAGTGTGTGTGTACAGTGTGTGTCTACAGTGTGTGTCTGCAGTGTGTGTACAGTGTGTGTCTACAGTGTGTGTACAGTGTGTGTGTACAGTGTGTGTGTGTCTACAGTGTGTGTGTACAGTGTGTGTCTACAGTGTGTGTGTCTACAGTGTTTGTGTCTACAGTGTGTGTGTACAGTGTGTGTTTGTGTACAGTGTATGTGAACAGTGTGTGTCTACAGATTTTGTCTACAGTGTGTTTGTACAGTGTATGTGTACAGTGTGTGTGTACAGTGTGTGTCTACAGTGTGTGTGTCTACAGTGTTTGTGTCTACAGTGTGTGTGTCTACAGTGTGTGTACAGTCTGTGTGTCTACAGTGTGTGTTTACAGTGTGTGTCTACAGTGTGTGTCTACAGTGTGTGTCTGTGTGTCTGAAGTGTGTGTGTACAGTGTGTGTGTGTGTGTGTGTGTGTGTGTACAGTGTATGTGAACAGTGTGTGTCTACAGTGTTTGTCTACAGTGTGTTTGTACAGTGTATGTGTACAGTGTGTGTGTACAGTGTGTGTGTCTACAGTGTATGTGTCTACAGTGTGTGTGTCTACAGTGTGTGTACAGTCTGTGTGTCTACAGTGTGTGTGTGTGTACAGTGTGTGTCTACAGTGTGTGTCTACAGTGTGTGTCTGCAGTGTGTGTACAGTGTGTGTCTACAGTGTGTGTGTCTACAGTGTGTGTGTCTACAGCGTGTGTGTGTGTCTACAGTTTGTGTGTACAGTGTGTGTGTGTACAGTGTGTGTCTACAGTGTGTGTCGACAGTGTGTGTGTGTACAGTGTGTGTGTACAGTGTGTGTCTGCAGTGTTTATGTCTACAGTGTGTGTGTACAGTGTTTGTGTACAGTGTGTGTGTGTACAGTGTATGTGAACAGTGTGTGTCTGCAGTGTGTGTCTACAGTGTGTGTCTACAGTGTGTGTGTACAGTGTATGTGTACTGTGTGTGTGTACAGTGTGTGTCTACAGTGTGTGTCTACAGTGTGTGTCTACAGTGTGTGTGTCTACAGTGTGTGTGTATAGTGTGTGTGTATAGTGTGTGTCTACAGTGTGTGTGTACAGTGTGTGTGTACAGTGTGTTTCTACAGTGTGTGTGTGCAGTGTGTGTGTACAGTGTGTGTACAGTGTGTGTCTACAGTGTGTGTGTGTGTACAGTGTGTGTCTACAGTGTGTGTCGACAGTGTGTGTGTCTACAGTGTGTGTGTACAGTGTGTGTGTACAGTGTTTGTGTACAGTGTGTGTCTACAGTGTGTGTGTACAGTGTGTGTCTACAGTGTGTGTGTGTACAGTGTGTGTCTACTGTGTGTGTTCAGAGTATGTGTACAGTGTGTGTGTACAGTGTGTGTCTACAGTGTGTGTGTACAGTGTGAGTGTACAGTGTGTGTGTCTATAGTGTGTGTACAGTGTGTGTGTACAGTGTGAGTGTACTGTGTGCATGTGTCTAAAGTGTGTGTGTACAGTGTGTGTCTACAGTGTGTGTACAGTGTGTGTGTACAGTGTGTGTGTGTCTACAGTGTGTGTCTACAGTGTGTGTGTCTACAGTGTTTGTGTCTACAGTGTGTGTGTACAGTGTGTGTGTGTACAGTGTATGTGAACAGTGTGTGTCTACAGATTTTGTCTACAGTGTGTTTGTACAGTGTATGTGTACAGTGTGTGTGTACAGTGTGTGTCTACAGTGTTTGTGTCTACAGTGTGTGTGTCTACAGTGTGTGTACAGTCTGTGTGTCTACAGTGTGTGTTTACAGTGTGTGTCTACAGTGTGTGTCTACAGTGTGTGTCTGAAGTGTGTGTGTACAGTGTGTGTCTACAGTGTGTGTGTCTACAGTGTGTGTGTGTCTACAGTGTGTGTCTACAGTGTGTGTGTACAGTTTGTGTGTACAGTGTGTGTGTAGAGTGTGTGTCTACAGTGTGTGTGTCTGCAGTCTTTGTGTCTACAGTGTGTGTGTACAGTGTGTGTGTGTACAGTGTATGTGAACAGTGTGTGTCTGCAGTGTGTGTCTACAGTGTGTGTGTACAGTGTATGTGTACTGTGTGTGTGTACTGTGTGTGTCTACAGTGTGTGTGTCTACAGTGTGTGTGTCTACAGTGTGTGTGTACTGTGTGTGTCTACAGTGTGTGTGTCTACAGTGTGTGTGTACAGTGTGTGTGTCTACAGTGTGTGTGTACAGTGTGTGTCTACAGTGTGTGTGTACAGTGTGTGTAGACAGTGTGTGTGTGTACAGTGTATGTGAACAGTGTGTGTCTACAGTGTGTGTCTACAGTGTGCTTTCAGTGTATGTGTACAGTGTATGTGTACAGTGTGTGTCTACAGTGTGTGTGTACAGTGTGTGTGTCTACATTGTGTGTGCACTGTGTGTGTTTCTACAGTGTGTGTCTACAGTGTGTGTGTACAGTGTTTGTATACAGTGTGTGTGTACAGTGTGTGTGTACAGTGCGTGTGTCTACAGTGCGTGTGTACAGTGTATGTGTCTACAGTGTTTGCTTACTACACTTGGGTGAGCATTGACTTTCAGCTGACAGGGCTCCTCTCCATAGCAGAGCTGCTGCCTCTGTTGTCAGCTCTTTCCGGTCACAACTTGCAGACTTGTTTTCGAGTTGCTGTGCGTTTTGTTGCCAACCTATTTTGCTACCTGACAACTTTACGTTTTTTGCTTTTTAATTACCGTTTATATATATATTTTTTCATTCAACTTTTTCACTCCGGACGCTTTAACTGGACATGGTTCGTCAGGACCTCCACCAGCCGAAGCTAAGTAGTAGAATTAACATGATGCCTTCTAATTGCATTCGCTGTACTCATAATATACAGGAGAATTATCGCTGTGCTACAAGCCCAGCTTCAGACAGTAAGTACAGATAGTAGTATAAATCCCCTGGCACAGTCCCCGCAGCCGGATAACTTTCTCGTGGTTTCTGGAAGGAAATGCTGTAGGAACGCTCAACCGGTGTCACTCATTCAGCGACAGAAACTTTCAACCGGTTTTCCCCATTAAGCAGCGAGTCGGAGTCCGAGTCTTCTCTGGTCTCTACTCCTCCCGTTACGGGGTCTGAGACACCGAAGCTTCCCACCATTAGCTCTGACAAATTGAAAACTCTAGTCATTGGCGACTCCATTACCTGCAGTATTAGACTTAAAACGAATCATCCAGCAATCATACACTGTTTACCAGGGGGCAGGGCTACCGACGTTAAGGCTAATCTGATGGTGCTGGATAAAGCTAAAACTGGCGAGTGTAGAGAGTATAGAGATATTGTTATCCACGTCGGCACCAACGATGTTAGGATGAAACAGTCAGAGGTCACCAAGCGCAACATAGCTTCTGCGTGTAAATCAGCTAGAAAGATGTGTCGGCATCGAGTAATTGTCTCTGGCCCCATCCCAGTTAGGGGGAGTGATGAGCTCTACAGCAGAGACTCACAACTCAATCGCTGGTTGAAAACTGTTTTCTGCCCCTCCCAAAAGATAGAATTTGTAGATAATTGGCCCTCTTTCTGGGACTCACCCACAAACAGGACCACGCCTGACCTGCTGAGGAGTGACGGACTCCATCCTAACTGTAGGGGTGCTCTCATCTTATCTACCAACATAGACAGGGCTCTAACTCCTCTAGCTCCACAATGAAATAGGTTGCAGGCCAGGCAGCAGGCTGTTAGCCAGCCTGCCAGCATAGTGGAGTCTGCCCACTAGCACAGTCAGTGTAGTCAGCTCAGCTCTCACCATTGAGACCGCGTCTGTGCCTCGACCTACGTTGGGCAAAACTAAACATGGCGGTGTTCGCCTTAGCAATCTCACTAGGATAAAGACCACCTCCATTCCTGTCATTATTGAAAGAGATCATGATATCTCACATCTCAAAATAGGGCTACTTAATGTTAGATCCTTTACTTCAAAGGCAATTATAGTCAATGAACTAATCACTGATCATAATCTTGATGTGATTGGCCTGACTGAAACATGGCTGAAGCCTGATGAATTTATTGTGTTAAATGAGGCCTCACCTCCTGGCTACACTAGTGACCATATCCCCCGTGCATCCCGCAAATGCGGAGGTGTTCCTGACATTTAGGATAGCAAATTTCAATTTAAAAAAATTGAGCTTTTGAGCTTCTAGTCATGAAATCTATGCAGCCTACTCAATCACTTTTTATAGCTACTGTTTACAGGCCTCCTGGGCCATATACAGCGTTCCTCACTGAGTTCCCTGAATTCCTATCGGACCTTGTAGTCATAGCAGATAATATTCTAATCTTTGGTGACTTTAATATTCACATGGAAAAGTCCACAGACCCACTCCAAAAGGCTTTCGGAGCCATCATCGACTCAGTGGGTTTTGTCCAACATGTTTCTGGACCCACTCACTGTCACAGTCATACTCTGGACCCAGTTTTGTCCCATGGAATAAATGTTGTGGATCTTAATGTTTTTCCTCATAATCCTGGACTATCGGACCACCATTTTATTACGTTTGCAATTGCAACAAATAATCTGCTCAGACCCCAACCAAGGAACATCAAAAGTCGTGCTATAAATTCACAGACAACACAAAGATTCCTTGATGTCCTTCCAGATTCCCTCTGTCTACCCAATGACACCAGAGGACGAAAATCAGTTAACCACCTAACTGAGGAACTCAATTTAACCTTGCGCAATACCCTAGATGCAGTTGCACCCCTAAAAACTAAAAACATTTCTCATAAGAAACTAGCTCCCTGGTACACAGAACATACCCGAGCTCTGAAGCAAGCTTCCAGAAAATTGGAACGGAAATGGCGCCACACCAAACTGGAAGTCTTCCGACGAGCTTGGAAAGAAAGTACCGTGCAGTACCGAAGCGCCCTCGATCATCCTATTTTTCTAACTTAATTGAGGAAAATAAGAACAATCCGAAATTCCTTTTTGATACTGTCGCAAAGCTAACTAAAAAGCAGCATTGCCCAAGAGAGGACGACTTTCACTTTAGCAGTGATAAATTCATGAACTTCTTTGAGGAAAAGATTATGATTATTAGAAAGCTAATTACGGACTCTTCTTTAAATCTGCGCATTCCTTCAAAGCTCAGTTGTCCTGAGTCTGCACAACTCTGCCAGGACCTAGGATCAAGAGAGACGCTCAAGTGTTTTAGTACTATATCTCTTGACACAATGATGAAAATAATCATGGCCTCTAAACCTTCAAGCTGCATACTGGACCCTATTCCAACTAAACTACTGAAAGAGCTGCTTCCTGTGCTTGGCCCTCCTATGTTGAACATAATAAACGGCTCTCTATCCACCGGATGTGTACCAAACTCACTAAAAGTGGCAGTAATAAAGCCTCTCTTGAAAAAGCCAAACCTTGACCCAGAAAATATCAAAAACTATCGGCCTATATCGAATCTTCCATTCCTCTCAAAAATTTTAGAAAAGGCTGTTGAGCAGCAACTCACTGCCTTCCTGAAGACAAACAATGTATACAAAATACTTCAGTCTGGTTTTAGACCCCATCATAGCAGTGAGACGGCACTTGTGAAGGTGGTAAATGACATTTTAATGGCATCGGACCGAGGCTCTGCATCTGTCCTCGTGCTCCTAGACCTTAGTGCTGCTTTTGATACCATCGATCACCACATTCTTATGGAGAGATTGGAAACCCAAATTGGTCTACACGGACAAGTTCTGGCCTGGTTTAGATCTTTTCTGTCGGAAAGATATCAGTTTGTCTCTGTGAATGGGTTGTCCTCTGACAAATCAACTGTAAATTTCGGTGTTCCTCAATGTTCCATTTTAGGACCACTATTGTTTTCACTATATATTTTACCTCTTGGGGATGTTATTCGAAAACATAATGTTAACTTTCACTGCTATGCAGATGACACAGAGCTGTACATTTCAATGAAACATGGTGAAGCCCCAAAATTGTCCTTGCTAGAAGCATGTGTTTCAGACATAAGGAAGTGGATGGCTGCAAACTTTCTACTTTTAAACTGGGACAAAACAGATGCTTGTTCTAGGTCCCAAGAAACAATTAATCTGACAATTAATCTTAATGGTCGTACAGTCGTCTCAAATAAAACTGTGAAGGACCTCGGCGTTACTCTGGACCCTGATCTCTCTTTTGAAGAACATATCAAGACCATTTCAAGGACAGCTTTTTTTCCATCTACGTAACATTGCAAAAATCAGAAACTTTCTGTCCAAAAACGATGCAGAAAAATTAATCCATGCTTTTGTCACTTCTAGGTTAGACTGCTGAAATGCTCTACTTTCCGGCTACCCGGATAAAGCACTAAATAAACTTCAGTTAGTGCTAAATACGGCTGCTAGAATCCTGACTAGAACCCAAAAATTTGATCATATTACTCCAGTGCTAGCCTCTCTACACTGGCTTCCTGTCAAAGCAAGGGCTGATTTCAAGGTTTTACTGCTAACCTACAAAGCATTACATGGGCTTGCTCCTACCTATCTCTCTGATTTGATCCTGCCGTACATACCTACACGTACGCTACGGTCACAAGACAGCAGGCCTCCTAATTGTCCCTAGAATTTCTAAGCAAACAGCTGGAGGCAGGGCTTTCTCCTATAGAGCTCAATTTTTATGGAACGGTCTGAACCTACCCATGTCAGAGACACAAACTCGGTCTCAACCTTTAAGTCTTTACTGAAGACTCATCTCTTCAGTGGGTCATATGATTGAGTGGAGTCTGGCCCAGGAGTAGGAAGGTGAACGGAAAGGCTCTGGAGCAACGAACCGCCCTTGCTGTCTCTGCCTGGCTGGTTCCCCTCTTTCCACTGGGATTCTCTGCCTCTAACCCTATTACAGGGGCTGAGTCACTGGCTTACTGGGGCTCTCTCATACCGTCCCTGGAGGGGGTGCGTCACCTTAGTGGGTTGATTCACTGATGTGATCTTCCTGTCTGGGTTGGCGCCCCCCGCCCCCTTTTGGGTTGTGCCATGGCGGAGATCTTTGTGGGCTATACTCAGCCTTGTCTCAGGATGGTAAGTTGGTGGTTGAAGATATCCCTGTAGTGGTGTGGGGGCTGTGCTTTGGCAAAGTGGGTGGGGTTATATCCTTCCTGTTTGGCCCTGTCCGGGGGTGTCCTTGGATAGGGCCACAGTGTCTCCTGACCCCTCCTGTCTCAGCCTCCAGTATTTATGCTGCAGTAGTTTACGTGTCGGGGGGGGGGGTTAGGATCAGTTTGTTATATCTGGAGTACTTCTCCTGTCCTATTCGGTGTCCTGTGTGAATCTAAGTGTGCGTTCTCTAATTCTCTCCTTCTCTCTTTCTTTCTCTCTCTCGGAGGACCTGAGCCCTAGGACCATGCCCCAGGACTACCTGACATGATGACTCCTTGCTGTCCCCAGTCCACCTGGCCGTGCTGCTGCTCCAGTTTCAACTGTTCTGCCTTGTTATTATTCGACCATGCTGGTCATTTATGAACATTTGAACATCTTGACCATGTTCTGTTATAATCTCCACCCGGCACAGCCAGAAGAGGACTGGCCACCCCACATATGTTCTCTCTAATTCTCTCTTTCTTTCTCTCTGTCGGAGGACCTGAGTCCTAGGACCATGCCCCAGGACTACCTGACATGATGACTCCTTGCTGTCCCCAGTCCACCTGACCGTGCTGCTGCTCCAGTTTCAACTGTTCTGCCTTATTATTATTCGACCATGCTGGTCATTTATGAACATTTGAACATCTTGGCCATGTTCTGTTATAATCTCCACCCGGCACAGCCAGAAGAGGACTGGCCACCCCACATAGCCTGGTTCCTCTCTAGGTTTCTTCCTTGGTTTTGGCCTTTCTAGGGAGTTTTTCCTAGCCACCGTGCTTCTACACCTGCATTGCTTGCTGTTTGGGGTTTTAGGCTGGGTTTCTGTTTAGCACTTTGAGATATCAGCTGATGTACAAAGGGCTATATAAATACATTTGATTTGATTTGATTACAGTGCGTGTCTACAGTGTGTGTCTACAGTGTGTGTGTACAGTGTGTGTGTACAGTGTGTGTCCACAGTGCATTTGTCTACAGTGTGTGTGTCTACAGTGTGTGTCTACAGTGAGTGTGTACAGTGTGTGTGTCTACAGTGAGTGTGTACACTGTGTGTTCACATTCCTACCTCAGAGTTTATTTGTGTTTTTCCACTTACGGAGGCTGTCTCCCAAATGTCGCTCTATTCCCTCTAAAGAGCACTACTTATGACCAGGGCTTATATTGAGGTGGTGCACAATATAGGGAATAGGGTGTCATTAGGGACTCAACCATGTGCTAATCCTACAGGAAGAACCTATAAATCTGTCCTGGGAGATTAAACATACTCTCCTGTTATCTCTCTTGCACTGTATGGTCAAGGCTACAAGGGCCTAGTCAGAACCATTCCTCAAGGGCTTATAGGTCTCCAGGGAAGTCTGTGTATCGCCTCAAGTGAACTTGAACTCTTACACCAGTGGTTGGGTCATGTACTAGACCGTCCTTGACCTGACGTTCTCTTCGCCAATCAGCTCGTGCTAATTTCCGTACAAAGCCTGTATATACTGTAGGAACATGCTCAGCAAGAGGTTATAGTTTCTTTTCGAGATTCAACGTATTATGGCTGTACCATTATTTAGGCGTTACAGGGTTAATTCTGCGTAGTTACAGGGTTAATTCTGCGTAGTTACAGGTTTAATTCTGCATAGTTACAGGGTTAATTCTGCGTAGTTACAGGGCTAATTCTGCGTAGTTACAGGGTTAATTCTGCGTAGTTACAGGGTTAATTCTGCATAGTTACAGGGTTAATTCTTCGTAGTTACAGGTTTAATTCTGCATAGTTACAGGGTTAATTCTGCATAGTTACAGGGTTAATTCTTCGTAGTTACAGGTTTAATTCTGTGTAGTTACAGGGTTAATTCTTCGTAGTTACAGGGTTAATTCTGCGTAGTTACAGGGTTAATTCTGCATAGTTACAGGGTTAATTCTGCATAGTTACAGGGTTAATTCTGCGTCGTTACAGTCTCTCTCTCTCCCTCTATCTCTCCCCCTCTCTCTCTCTCTCTCTCTCTCTCTCTCTCTCTCTCTCTCTCTCTCTCTCTCTCTCTCTCTCAAATCATTTCAAGGGGCTTTATTGGCATGGGAAACATATGTTTACATTGCCAAAGCAAGTAAAAGAGAAAATAAACAAAAGTGAAATCAACAATGCAGTAGATTTACAGTAAATATTACACTCACAGCAGTTCCAAAAGAATAAAGACATTTCAAATGTCGTTATGTCTACATACAGTGTTGTAATGATGTGTAAATAGTTAAAGTACAAAAGGGAAAATAAATCAACATAAATATGGGTTGAATTTACAATGGTGTTTGTTCTTCACTGGCCGCCCTTCTTGTGACAACAGGTCACACATCTTGCTGCTGTGATGGGACACTGTGGAATTCCACCCAATAGATATGGGAGTTTATCAAATTGGAATTTATTTTTTCAAATTCTTTGTGGGTCTGTGTCATCTGAGGGAAATATGTGTCTCTAATATGTTCATACTATGAGTTTATCTTGGCCAGGTCGCAGTTGTAAATGAGAACTTGTTCTCAACTAGCCTACCTGGTTAAATAAAGGTTAAATAAAAAAATAAAAAAATACATTTGGCAGGAGGAGGTTAGGAAGTGCAGCTCAGTTTCCACCTCATTTTGTGGGCCACGTACACATAGCCTGTCTTCTCTTGAGAGCCATGTCTGCCTAAGTCGGCCTTTCTCAATGGCAAGGCTATGCTCACTGAGTCTGTACATAGTCAAAGCTTTTTCTCTCTCTCTCTCTCAATCTCTGTCTCTATCTCTGTCTCTCTCTCTCTCTCTCTCTCTTTCCCTGTGTCTCTCTCTGTCTCTCTAATTGTCTCTACCTCTCTCTCTCTCTCTCTCTCTACCTCTCTCTCTTTCCCTGTCTCTCTCTCTGTCTCTCTCACTCTCTCTCTCTCTCCCTCTCTCTCCCTGTCTCTCTCTCTCTCTCTCTCTCTCTCCCCCTCTCTCTCTCTCTCCCCTCTCTCTCTCTCTCTCTACCTCTCTCTCTTTCCCTCTCTCTCTCTCTCTCTCTCTCTCTCTCTCTCTCTCCCCCTCTCTCTCTCTCTCTCCCCATCTCTCTCTCTCTCCCCCTCTCTCTCTCTGTGTGTTTGTGTATGCGGTTGTTAGCTTACGTATGTGTATATACCAACGCATGCCTGCTGTCTGTGTTATGCGAGACACAGCGGGAGGCTATACACCCACTCTCTCCCATCCTTTTCCTTTACAGTCCCTTTAAACCTCTCTTTCAGAGAAACTCTTCTGTTCTGTTCTCTTAAGCTTTCCATCCGTTCGTTTTTTCTGCCTCTCTTTTTCCTGGATGGCTGTGTATGTTCTTTCTGTAATTGACTGAGATTAGGCTGTATATTTTGGTTTGTGTGTGCGTGTGTCAGGCTGACACAAAGCGAGACCCTTAGACAGCAGCTGAGTGAGGAGGGAGGGGGATAGGGGGGGGGGTGTAGTGAAAGCATTTGAGTCTCCATCCACATCCCCACCTTGTTATCATCTGAAAAGCCCAATTCTCTGTTTCCATGGTGACAGCCTCCTCTAGACTCCTCTCCTGTGCGTATGTGGTGTGTGTGTGTATGTGTGTGTGTGTGTGTGTGTGTGTGTGTGTGTGTGTGGCAGTCACGTCCATTTTCCTCCATGAATGAAAGTAATTATTTACTACCACACTCCCACTCCTCTATCTATCGTCCCTAGCAGTAGTAACTCCTGACCATGTACCACTCCTCTATCTATCGTCCCTAGCATTAGTAACTCTCTCAGGGCCATTTACTGACCAGGTACCACTCCTCTATCTATCGTCCCTAGCAGTAGTAACTCTCTCAGGGCCATTTACTGACCTGGTACCACTCCTCTATCTATCGTCCCTAGCAGTAGTAACTCTCTCAGGGCCATTTACTGACCCTGTACCACTCCTCTATCTATCGTCCCTAGCAGTAGTAACTCCTGACCCTGTACCACTCCTCTATCTATCGTCCCCAGCAGTAGTAACTCTCTCAGGGCCATTTACTGACCCTGTACCACTCCTCTATCTATCGTCCCTAGCAGTAGTAACTCTCTCAGGGCCATTTACTGACCTGGTACCACTCCTCTATCTATCGTCCCTAGCAGTAGTAACACTCTCAGGGCCATTTACTGACCAGGTACCACTCCTCTATCTATCGTCTCTAGCAGTAGTAACTCTCTCAGGGCCATTTACTGACCCTGTACCACTCCTCTATCTATCGTCCCTAGCAGTAGTAACTCCTGACCCTGTACCACTCCTCTATCTATCGTCCCCAGCAGTAGTAACTCTCTCAGGGCCATTTACTGACCCTGTAACTCTCTCTCTATCTATCATCCCTAGCAGTAGTAACTCTCTCAGGGCCTCAAGGTATGGATTTGTTTACTAAGTCGTACTATTGTCTTCTGCAGTGTTTCCAGTGTACAATCTTAGAAAAAAATGTTATTTGGTAGTCCCCGTAGGAGAACGAGGTTCCAGGTAGAACCCTGTTCGATTCCAAATAGAATGCTTTTTAGGTACAATGTCAAACCTTTCGAATGTCTGTACGGGGTTCTACCTGGAACCGAACAGGGTTCTACCTGGAGCCAAAAAGGGTTCTCCTATGGGGAAAGCTGAAGAACCCCTTTGAATATTATGGTGTTGTTGTGTAGATTCAGTAGATTCTACTTCACTGACATATCATCACCACTGTAACAGACTGTAACTGACATATCATCACCACTGTAACTGACATATCATCACCACTGTAACTGACATATCATCACCACTGTAACAGACTGTAACAGACATATCATCACTACTGTAACTGACATATCATCACCACTGACATAACAGACATATCATCCCCACTGTAACAGACTGTAACTGACATATCATCACTGACATATCTCCCCACTGTAACAGACTGTAACAGACATATCATCCCCACTGTAACAGACTGTAACAGACATATCATCACCACTGTAACTGACATATCATCACTACTGTAACATACTGTAACAGACATATCATCACCACTGTAACTGTAACTGATATCATCACCACTGTAACTGACATATCATCACCACTGTAACAGACTGTAACTGACATATCATCACCACTGTAACAGACTGTAACATATCATCATCCACTGTAACAGACTGTAACTGACATATCATCTCCACTGTAACAGACATATCATCACCACTGTAACAGACTGTAACAGACATATCATCACTACTGTAACTGACATATCATCACCACTGTAACAGACTGTAACAGACATATCATCACCACTGTAACTGACATATCATCCCCACTGTAACAGACTGTAACAGACATATCATCACTACTGTAACTGACATATCATCACCACTTAACAGACTGTAACAGACATATCATCACCACTGTAACAGACTGTAACAGACATATCATCACCACTGTAACAGACTGTAACAGACATATCATCACCACTGTGACAGACTGTAACAGACATATCATCACTGTAACAGACTGTAACTGACATATCATCACCACTGTAACTGACATATCATCACCACTGTAACAGACTGTAACAGACATATCATCACCACTGTAACTGACATATCATCACCACTGTAACTGACATATCATCACCACTGTAACAGACTGTAACAGACATATCATCACCACTGTAACTGACATATCATCACCACTGTAACAGACTGACATATCATCACCACTACTGTAACTGACATATCATCACCACTGTAACTGACATATCATCACCACTGTAACAGACTGTAACAGACATATCATCACCACTGTAACTGACATATCATCACCACTGTAACAGACTGACATATCATCACCACTGTAACTGACATATCATCCCCACTGTAACAGACATATCATCACCACTGTAACAGACTGTAACAGACATATCATCACCACTGTAACAGACTGTAACAGACATATCATCACCACTGTAACAGACATATCATCACCACTGTAACAGACATATCATCACCACTGTAACAGACATATCATCACCACTGTAACAGACTGTAACTCACATATCATCACCACTGTAACAGACATATCATCACCACTGTAACAGACTGTAACAGACATATCATCACCACTGTAACAGACTGTAACAGACATATCATCACCAACAGACTGTAACAGACATATCATCACCACTGTAACAGACATGACATATCATCACCACTGTAACTGACATATCATCACCACTGTAACAGACTGTAACAGACATATCATCACCACTGTAACAGACATATCATCAGACTGTAACAGACATATCATCACCACTGTAACTGACATATCATCACCACTGTAACAGACTGTAACAGACATATCATCACCACTGTAACAGACTGTAACAGACATATCATCACCACTGTAACAGACTATATCATCACCACTGTAACAGACTGTAACAGACATATCATCACCACTGTAACAGACTGTAACAGACATATCATCACCACTGTAACAGAACATATCATCACCACTGTAACAGACTGTAACAGACATATCATCACCACTGTAACAGACTGTAACAGACATGTAACTGTAACATATCATCACCACTGTAACTGACATATATCACCCACTGTAACAGACTGTAACAGACATATCATCACCACTGTAACAGACTGTAACAGACATATCATCACCACTGTAACTGACATTAACAGACTGTAACAGACATATCATCACCACTGTAACAGACTGTAACAGACATATCATCACCACTGTAACAGACTGTAACAGACATATCATCACCACTGTAACAGACTGTAACAGACATATCATCACCACTGTAACAGACTGTAACAGACATATCATCACCACTGTAACAGACTGTAACAGACATATCATCACCACTGTAACTGACATATCATCACTACTGTAACAGACTGTAACTGACATATCATCACCACTGTAACAGACATATCATCACCACTGTAACAGACTGTAACAGACATATCATCACCACTGTAACAGACTGTAACAGACATATCATCACCACTGTAACTGACATATCATCACTGTAACTGTAACAGACTGTAACTGACATATCATCACCACTGTAACAGACATATCATCACCACTGTAGCAGACTGTAACAGACATATCATCACCACTGTAACTGACTGTAACAGACATATCATCACCACTTTAACAGACTGTAACAGACATATCATCACCACTGTAACAGACTGTAACTGACATATCATCACCACTGTAACAGACTGTAACAGACATATCATCACCACTGTAACAGACTGTAACAGACATATCATCACCACTTGTAACAGACTGTAACAGACATATCATCACCACTGTAACAGACTGTAACAGACATATCATCACCACTGTAACAGACTGTAACAGACATATCATCACCACTGTAACAGACTGTAACAGACATATCATCACCACTGTAACAGACATATCATCACCACTGTAACAGACTGTAACAGACATATCATCACCACTTAACTGACATATCATCACCACTGTAACAGACTGTAACAGACACCACTGTAACAGACTGTAACAGACATATCATCACCACTGTAACAGACTGTAACAGACATATCATCACCACTGTAACAGACTGTAACAGACATATCATCACCACTGTAACAGACTGTAACAGACATATCATCACCACTGTAACAGACATATAACAGACATATCATCACCACATATAACAGACTGTAACAGACATATCATCACCACTGTAACAGACTGTAACAGACATATCATCACCACTGTAACAGACTGTAACAGACATATCATCACCACTGTAACAGACTGTAACAGACATATCATCACCACTGTAACTGACATATCATCACCACTGTAACAGACTGTAACAGACATATCATCACCACTGTAACAGACATATCATCACCACTGTAACAGACTGTAACAGACATATCATCACCACTGTAACTGTAACAGACTGTAACAGACATATCATCACCACTGTAACTGACATATCATCACCACTGTAACAGACTGTAACAGACATATCATCACCACTTTAACAGACTAACAGACATATCATCACCACTGTAACAGACTGTAACAGACATATCATCACCACTGTAACAGACTGTAACAGACATATCATCACCACTTTAACAGACTGTAACAGACATATCATCACCACTGTAACAGACTGTAACAGACATATCATCACCACTGTAACAGACTGTAACAGACATATCATCACCACTGTAACAGACTGTAACAGAACTGACATATCATCACCACTGTAACAGACTGTAACAGACTGAAACAGACATATCATCACCACTGTAACAGACTGTAACAGACATATCATCACCACTGTAACAGACTGTAACAGACATATCATCACCACTGTAACAGACTGTAACTGACATATCATCACCACTGTAACAGACATATCATCACCACTGTAACAGACTGTAACAGACATATATCATCCACTGTAACACTGTAACACTGACTATAACCAGACTGTATATCATCACCACTGTAACAGACTGTAACAGACATATCATCACCACTGTAACAGACTGTAACAGACATATCATCACCACTGTAACTGACATATCATCACCACTGTAACAGACTGTAACAGACATATCATCACTACTGTAACAGACTGTAACTGACATATCATCACCACTGTAACAGACTGTAACAGACTGTAACAGACATATCATCACCACTGTAACAGACATATCATCACTACTGTAACAGACATATCATCACCACTGTAACAGACTGTAACAGACATATCATCACCACTGTAACTGACATAACATCACATATCACACTACTGTAACTGACATATCATCACCACTGTAACAGACTGTAACAGACATATCATCACCACTGTAACAGACTGTAATCAGACTGTAACAGACATATCATCACCACTGTAACTGACATATCATCACCACTGTAACAGACTGTAACTGACATATCATCACCACTGTAACAGACTGTAACTGACATATCATCACCACTGTAACAGACATATCACCACCAACTGACATATCATCACCACTTTAACAGACTGTAACAGACATATCATCACCACTGTAACAGACATATCATCACCACTGTAACAGACTGTAACAGACATATCATCACCACTGTAACAGACTGTAACAGACATATCATCACCACTGTAACAGACTGTAACTGACATATCATCACCACTGTAACAGACTGTAACAGACATATCATCACCACTGTAACAGACTGTAACTGACATATCATCACCACTGTAACAGACATATCATCACCACTGTAACAGACTGTAACAGACATATCATCACCACTTTAACAGACTGTAACAGACATATCATCACCACTGTAACAGACTGTAACAGACATATCATCACCACTGTAACAGACATGTAACAGACATATCATCACCACTGTAACAGACTGTAACTGACATATCATCACCACTGTAACAGAACAGACTGTAACAGACATATCATCACCACTGTAACAGACTGTAACAGACATATCATCACCACTGTAACAGACTGTAACAGACTGTAACACATATCATCACCACTGTAACTGACATATCATCACCACTGTAACAGACAACTACATCATCACCACTGTAACAGACTGTAACAGACACCACTGTAACAGACATATCATCACCACTGTAACAGACTGTAACTGACATATCATCACCACTGTAACAGACTGTAACAGACATATCATCACCACTGTAACAGACTGTAACAGACATATCATCACCACTGTAACAGACTGTAACAGACATATCATCACCACTGTAACAGACTGTAACAGACATATCATCACCACTGTAACAGACATATCATCACCACTGACATATCACAGACTGTAACAGACATATCATCACCACTGTAACAGACTGTAACAGACATATCATCACCACTTTAACAGACTAACAGACTATATCACCAGACATATCATCACCACTGTAACAGACTGACATATCATCACCACTGTAACAGACTGTAACAGACATATCATCACCACTGTAACAGACTGTAACAGACATATCATCACCACTGTAACAGACTGTAACAGACATATCATCACCACTGTAACAGACTGTAACATGACATATCATCACCACTGTAACTGACATATCATCACCACTGTAACAGACTGTAACTGACATATCATCACCACTGTAACAGACTGTAACATATCATCACCACTGTAACAGACTGTAACAGACCATATCATCACCACTGTAACTGACATATCATCACCACTGTAACAGACTGTAACAGACATATCATCACCACTGTAACAGACTGTAACTGACATATCATCACCACTGTAACAGACTGTAACAGACATATCATCACCACTTTAACAGACTAACAGACATATCATCACCACTGTAACAGACATATCATCACCACTGTAACAGACTGTAACAGACATATCATCACCACTGTAACAGACTGTAACAGACATATCATCACCACTGTAACAGACATATCATCACTACTGTAACAGACATATCATCACCACTGTAACAGACTGTAACAGACATATCATCACCACTGTAACAGACATATCATCACCACTGTAACAGACTGTAACAGACATGTAACAGACATATCATCACCACTGTAACAGACTGTAACAGACATATCATCACCACTGTAACTGACATATCATCACCACTGTAACAGACATATCATCACCACTGTAACAGACTGTAACTGACATATCATCACTGTAACAGACTGTAACAGACATATCATCACCACTGTAACAGACATATCATCACCACTGTAACAGACATATCATCACCACTGTAACAGACAACTGAATATCCCACTTTCAACCTAGATAAGATACATATCATCACCACCCCCTTAATGATAACACTGTAAAGTGGCATATCATCACCACTGTAACAGACTGTAACTGACATATCATCACCACTGTAACAGACTGTAACAGACATATCATCACTACTGTAACAGACTGTAAATGACATATCATCACCACTGTAACAGACATATCATCACCACTGTAACAGACTGACATATCATCACCACTGTAACAGACTGTAACAGACATATCATCACTACTGTAACAGACTGTAACAGACTGTAACTGACATATCATCACCACTGTAACAGACTGTAACAGACATATCATCACCACTGTAACAGACTGTAACAGACATATCATCACCACTGTAACAGACATATCATCACTACTGTAACTGACATATCATCACCACTGTAACAGACATATCATCACCACTGTAACAGACTGTAACAGACATATCATCACCACTTTAACAGACTGTAACAGACATATCATCACCACTGTAACAGACTGTAAATGACATATCATCACCACTGTAACAGACTGTAACAGACATATCATCACCACTGTAACAGACTGTAACAGACATATCATCACCACTGTAACAGACTGTAACAGACATATCATCACCACTGTAACAGACATATCATCACCACTGTAACAGACTGTAACTGACATATCATCACCACTGTAACAGACTGTAACAGACATATCATCACCACTGTAACAGACTGTAACAGACATATCATCACCACTGTAACAGACTGTAACAGACATATCATCACCACTGTAACAGACATATCATCACCACTGTAACAGACTGTCATCACCACTGTAACAGACATATCATCACCACTGTAACTGACATATCATCACTACACTGTAACAGACTGTAACAGACATATCATCACCACTGTAACAGACTGTAACAGACATATCATCACCACTGTAACAGACTGTAACTGACATATCATCACCACTTTAACAGACTGTAACAGACATATCATCACCACTTTAACAGTAACTGACATATCATCACCACTGTAACAGACTGTAACAGACATATCATCACCACTGTAACAGACTGTAACTGACATATCATCACCACTGTAACAGACATAACAGACATATCATCCCTGTAACTGACATAACAGACTGTAACAGACATATCATCACCACTGTAACAGACTGTAACTGACATATCATCACCACAGACTGTAACTGACATATCATCACCTGTAACAGACTGTAACTGACATATCATCACCACTGTAACAGACTGTAACAGACATATCATCACCACTGTAACAGACTGTAACAGACATATCATCACCACTGTAACTGACTATCATCAGACTGTAACAGACATATCATCACCACTGTAACTGACATATCATCACCACTGTAACAGACTGTAACAGACATATCATCCCCACTGTAACAGACTGTAACAGACATATCATCACCACTGTAACAGACTGTAACAGACATATCATCACCACTGTAACAGACTGTAACAGACATATCATCACCACTGTAACAGACTGTAACTGACATATCATCACCACTGTAACTGACATATCATCACCACTGTAACTGACATATCATCACCACTGTAACAGACTGTAACAGACATATCATCACTAACTGTAACTGACATATCATCACCACTGTAACAGACATATCATCACCACTGTAACAGACATGTAACTGACATATCATCACCACTGTAACTGACATAATCACCACTGTAACTGACATATCATCCCCACTGTAACAGACTGTAACAGACATATCATCACTACTGTAACAGACATATCATCACCACTGTAACAGACTGTAACTGACATATCATCCCCACTGTAACAGACTGTAACTGACATATCATCACCACTGTAACAGACATATCATCACCACTACTGTAACAGACATATCATCACCACTGTAACTGACATATCATCACCACTGTAACTGACATATCATCACCACTGTAACTGACATATCATCACCACTGTAACTGACATATCATCACCACTGTAACTGACATATCATCACCACTGTAACTGACATATCATCCCCACTGTAACGGACATATCATCACTACTGTAACTGACTATCATCACCACTGTAACTGACATATCATCCCCACTGTAACTGACATATCATCACTACTGTAACTGACATATCATCACCACTGTAACTGACATATCATCACCACTGTAACTGACATATCATCACCACTGTAACTGACATATCATCCCCACTGTAACTGACATATCATCACCACTGTAACTGACATATCATCACCACTGTAACTGACATATCATCACCACTGTAACTGACATATCATCCCCACTGTAACTGACATATCATCACTACTGTAACAGACTGTAACAGACATATCATCACCACTGTAACAGACTGTAACAGACATATCACACCAGTGTAGCAGATGCAGGTTGTTGTACCAACCTGTATTATCCCTCAGTGGGGAATTGATTTTTGGGTTGAATCAGGTAAATCTGCTGCCTTGGTAACATACCAGCAGTTGTTGGCAACGTAGCACACGTACTTGTGTGTGTGTGTGTGTGTGTGTGTGTGTGTGTGTGTGTGTGTGTGTGTGTGTGTGTGTGTGTGTGTGTGTGTGTGTGTGTACGTGTGTGCGTGTGTGTGTGTGCGTGTGCGTGTGCGTGCACGTGCGTGTGCGTGCACGTGCGTGTGCGTGCACGTGCGTGTGCGTGTGTGTGCGTGTGTGTGTGTGTGAGAAAGAGAGTGGGGGTGGGGGGGCATGATTAATTAGAGCTAATTGATATTCACGTGGAATGGCTTTTATTGGAAACAGACATTACAGGGGAACATATGGTGGCCCAGACATGACATACACACAGACAGGAAGGACACACACAGACTGGAAGGAGGGAGTAATGTAAGAAAATGGGAGGAGAGAGAGGAGGAAGAGAGGGAGGAGGAGAGGGAGGAGGAGAGGTAGGAAGTTGAAGTAGGGCTCGGGTGAAGCAGGGGTAGGAATTTGAAGTATATATTTACCCAGGACAAGGTTAATGAAATACTAATGGGAGGGCCAGTTAATGTTTACGTGCGCTCGTTGCTCTTCCTGCCACACTCAGGTATTGAATCTAACAGATGAACTCTGGCGGTGTAGTTGTGTCCTCAATGATGGCACACAGAAACTCTCTCTCTCTCCTTCTTTCTCTGTCTGCATCTCTCTCTCTACTTCTCTGTCTGCATCTCTCTTTCTCTCTCCCTCTCTCTCTTCCCTCTCTGTCTCTCTCTCTCTGTGTCTGCCTGTATCTCTCTGTCTGTCTGTATCTCCATCTCTCACTCTCTCTCACCCCCTCTTTTTCTCCCCCACCTCGCTCTCTCACTCTGTCTGTCTGTCTGTCTCCCTCTCTTTCTCCCTCTCTCCCTCCTTCTCCGTCTGTCTGTCTGTCTCTCTCTCTCCTTCTCCGTCTGTCCGTCTGTCTCTCTCTCCCCTCTCCGTCAGTCCGTCTGTCTCTCTCTCTCCCTCTCTCTCCCTCCCCCTCTCCCTCTCTCTCTGTCCTTCTCTGTCTGTCCGTCTGTCTCTCTCTCTCCTTCTCCGTCTGTCCGTCTGTCTCCCTCCTTCTCCGTCTGTCCATCTGTCTCTCTCTCTCCCTTCCCTGTCTGTCCGTCTGTCTCTCTCCTTCCTTCTCCGTCTGTCCATCTGTCTCTCTCTCTCCTTCTCTGTCTGTCCATCTGTCTCTCTCTCTCCTTCTCCATCTGTCCGTCTGTCTCCTCCTTCTCCGTCTGTCCATCTGTCTCTCTCCCTCCTTCTCTGTCTGTCCGTCTGTCTCTCTCCCCCTTCTCCGTCTGTCCATCTGTCTCCCTCCTTCTCCGTCTGTCCATCTGTCTCTCTCTCTCTCTTTCTCCGTCTGTCCATCTGTCTCTCTCTCCTATTGTCTTTTAATGACAACTCCGTGTCCATCTGTCTTTCTAACCATTCTCCGTCTGTCCTTCTGTCTCCTCCTTCAACTTCTGCCGTCTGTCTCTCTTAAACCTTCTCTGTCTGTCCGTCTGTCTCTCTCTACCTTCCTGTCTGTCCAGCTGTCTCTTTAAAGTCTGTCCGATTATAAACCTTCTCCGTCTGTCCGTCTGTCTCTCTCTCTCCATCTCTCTCCCTCCCCCATCTAGTCTCTACCTTCTCTGTCTGTCCGTCTGTCTCTCTACCATTCCACTGTCCGTCTGTCTCTCACCTTCTCTGTCTGTCCGTCTGTCTGTCTCTCGGATCCTTCTCCGTCTGTCCGTGTCTCTCTCACCTTCTCTGTCTGTCCGTCTGTCTAATACCGATCCTTCTCCGTCTGTCTGTCTGTCTCTCTCTCTCCCATTCTCCGTCTGTCCATCTGTCTCCCTCCCTCCTTCTCCGTCTGTCCGTCTGTCTCTCTCCCCTTAACACACAAACCGTCTCATCTTCTCTGTCTGTCCATCTGTCTCTCTACCCTCCTCTCCGTCTGTCCATCTGTCTCTTAACTCCTTCTCTGTCTGTGAGTCTGTCTCTCCGATCTCTCTCCTTCTCTGTCTGTCCATCTGTCTCTCTCCCTCCTTCTCTGTCTGTCCATCTGTCTCTCTCTCTACCATGCTCCGTCTGTCCATCTGTCTCTCTACTCCTTCTCTGTCTGTTCATCTGTCTCTCTCCCTCCTTCTCTCTCTGTCATCTGTCTAATACCATTAACTCCGTCTGTCTCTCTCCCTCCTTCTCCGTCTGTCCGTCTGTCTCATCTCTCTCTCTCCCTTAACTCCCTCCCCTCTCATCTAGTGTCTACCATTTCTCTGTCTGTCCATCTGTCTCTCTACCTTCTCCGTCTGTCCATCTGTCTCTCTCCCTCCTTCTCTGTCTGTCCATCTGTCTAATCCCCCTTCTCTGTCTGTCCATCTGTCTCTCTCGATCTCCTTCTCCATCTGTCTCTCTCTCCCTTCTACGTCTGTCCGTCTGTCTCTCTCTTCCTATTATTTTTAATGACAACATGATCATAATATTAATAACCATGATATTTGTAATATGGAGACTAATCACTCCAGCAGAGAACAGATCAATTAAACTAATGCTATAAATGATGACCTACTTCCTGAATCTATCCAGCAGCTATTTAAAGCTGTGATTATAAACCATGAGGACCATCATCTAGTCTAATACCATTAACACACACGGATCATCTAGTCTAATACCGTTAACACACACGGATCATCTAGTCTAATACCGATAACACACACGGATCATCTAGTCTAATACCGATAACACACACGGATCATCTAGTCTAATACCGATAACACACACGGATCATCTAGTCTAATACCATTAACACATACGGATCATCTAGTCTAATACCATTAACACACACGGATCATCTAGTCTAATACCATAAACACATATGGATCATCTAGTCTAATACCATTAACACACCCGGATCATCTAGTCTAATACCGATAACACACGGGATCATCTAGTGTAATACCATTAACACATACGGATCATCTAGTCTAATACCATTAACACACACAGATCATCTAGTCTAATATCGATAACACATACGGATCATCTAGTCTA
>NC_088224.1:8594424-8626924 GCF_036934945.1 Oncorhynchus masou masou
TCACCATCAGACTGTTGAACAGCTTCTATCACCATCAGACTGTTGAACAGCTTCTATCACCACCAGACTGTTGAACAGCTTCTATCACCATCAGACTGTTGAACAGCTTCTATTACCATGAGACTGTTGAACAGCTTCTATCACCACCAGACTGTTGAACAGCTTCTATTACCATCAGACTGTTGAACAGCTTCTATCACCATCAGACTGTTGAACAGCTTCTATCACCATCAGACTGTTGAACAGCTTCTATCACCATCAGACTGTTGAACAGCTTCTATCACCAGGCCATCAGACTGTTGAACGGCTTCTATCACCATCAGACTGTTGAACAGCTTCTATCACCACCCGACTGTTGAACAGCTTCTATCACCATCAGACTGTTGAACAGCTTCTATCACCACCAGACTGTTGAACAGCTTCTATCACAATCAGACTGTTGAACAGCTTCTATCACCATCAGACTGTTGAACAGCTTCTATCACCATCAGACTGTTGAACAGCTTCTATCACCATCAGACTGTTGAACAGCTTCTATCACCACCAGACTGTTGAACAGCTTCTATCACCACCAGACTGTTGAACAGCTTCTATCACCATCAGACTGTTGAACAGCTTCTATCACCACCAGACTGTTGAACAGCTTCTATCACCACCAGACTGTTGAACAGCTTCTATCACCATCAGACTGTTGAACAGCTTCT
The DNA here is from genome assembly GCF_036934945.1 of Oncorhynchus masou masou. Classification (NCBI taxonomy): domain Eukaryota; kingdom Metazoa; phylum Chordata; class Actinopteri; order Salmoniformes; family Salmonidae; genus Oncorhynchus; species Oncorhynchus masou. The sequence continues at coordinate 8,595,129 of NC_088224.1, forward strand.
ATCACCATCAGACTGTTGAACAGCTTCTATCACCACCAGACTGTTGAACAGCTTCTATCACCATCAGACTGTTGAACAGCTTCTATTACCATCAGACTGTTGAACAGCTTCTATTACCATCAGACTGTTGAACAGCTTCTATCACCATCAGACTGTTGAACAGCTTCTATTACCACCAGAGTGTTGAACAGCTTCTATCACCATCAGACTGTTGAACAGCTTCTATCACCATCAGACTGTTGAACAGCTTCTATTACCATCAGACTGTTGAACAGCTTCTATCACCATCAGACTGTTGAACAGCTTCTATCACCATCAGACTGTTGAACAGCTTCTATCACCATCAGACTGTTGAACAGCTTCTATCACCAGGCCATCAGACTGTTGAACGGCTTCTATCACCATCAGACTGTTGAACAGCTTCTATCACCACCCGACTGTTGAACAGCTTCTATCACCATCAGACTGTTGAACAGCTTCTATCACCACCAGACTGTTGAACAGCTTCTATCACCATCAGACTGTTGAACAGCTTCTATCACCATCAGACTGTTGAACAGCTTCTATCACCATCAGACTGTTGAACAGCTTCTATCACCATCAGACTGTTGAACAGCTTCTATCACCACCAGACTGTTGAACAGCTTCTATCACCACCAGACTGTTGAACAGCTTCTATCACCATCAGACTGTTGAACAGCTTCTATCACCACCAGACTGTTGAACAGCTTCTATCACCACCAGACTGTTGAACAGCTTCTATCACCATCAGACTGTTGAACAGCTTCTATCACCATCAGACTGTTGAACAGCTTCTATCACCACCAGACTGTTGAACAGCTTCTATCACCATCAGACTGTTGAACAGCTTCTATTACCATCAGACTGTTGAACAGCTTCTATTACCATCAGACTGTTGAACAGCTTCTATCACCATCAGACTGTTGAACAGCTTCTATCACCATCAGACTGTTGAACAGCTTCTATCACCATCAGACTGTTGAACAGCTTCTATCACCATCAGACTGTTGAACAGCTTCTATTACCACCAGAGTGTTGAACAGCTTCTATCACCATCAGACTGTTGAACAGCTTCTATTACCATCAGACTGTTGAACAGCTTCTATCACCATCAGACTGTTGAACAGCTTCTATCACCAGGCCATCAGACTGTTGAACGGCTTCTATCACCATCAGACTGTTGAACAGCTTCTATCACCATCAGACTGTTGAACAGCTTCTATCACCACCAGACTGTTGAACAGCTTCTATCACCATCAGACTGTTGAACAGCTTCTATCACCATCAGACTGTTGAACAGCTTCTATTACCGTCAGACTGTTGAACAGCTTCTATCACCATCAGACTGTTGAACAGCTTCTATCACCACCAGACTGTTGAACAGCTTCTATCACCATCAGACTGTTGAACAGCTTCTATCACCACCAGACTGTTGAACAGCTTCTATCACCATCAGACTGTTGAACAGCTTCTATCACCATCAGACTGTTGAACAGCTTCGATCACCATCAGACTGTTGAACAGCTTCTATCACCACCAGACTGTTGAACAGCTTCTATCACCATCAGACTGTTGAACAGCTTCTATTACCATCAGACTGTTGAACAGCTTCTATCACCAGGCCATCAGACTGTTGAACGGCTTCTATCACCATCAGACTGTTGAACAGCTTCTATTACCGTCAGACTGTTGAACAGCTTCTATCACCAGGCCATCAGACTGTTGAACAGCTTCTATCACCATCAGACTGTTGAACAGCTTCTATTACCGTCAGACTGTTGAACAGCTTCTATCACCATCAGACTGTTGAACAGCTTCTATCACCACCAGACTGTTGAACAGCTTCTATCACCATCAGACTGTTGAACAGCTTCTATCACCATCAGACTGTTGAACAGCTTCTATCACCATCAGACTGTTGAACAGCTTCTATCACCACCAGACTGTTGAACAGCTTCTATTACCATCAGACTGTTGAACAGCTTCTATCACCATCAGACTGTTGAACAGCCATCCCACCATCTCCTGTAGTAAGAGACAAAGAAAGATTCAGTCACACAAAACGTACACACCTCATACAAAAGCAGACTCCTGTTCTCACATATACATTCACTCACAAACACACGCCCCTTACTCACAAACACACGCCCCTTACTCACAAACACACGCCCCTTACTCACAAACACACGCCCCTTACTCACAAACACACGCCCCTTACTCACAAACACACGCCCCTTACTCACAAACACACGCACATACACACTCAATGAAGCACACACACAAACAGCCAATGCTGCTATCCCATGTATACAGAGACCTTGAACACTGGACACTTCATGATGATATTTTACAGTTTTTCACACTGTGTATTCACTCAAAATCTAATATGTGACTCGTTTCAGGAAACGAGGCGTATGTCACGGGTCACTACTTCGCGGGAGAGGCATTTGAACGTAAAGCGGATATTTTTTTAATCAAAATGCGATTTTTGGCAGAAATGCCTTTCTGGAACATGTGAACTTTCACCTTAATAACATCTTGTATGCCATCCTGTACGCCATCGTGTATGCCATCTTGTATGCCATCTTGTATGCCATCTTGTATGCCATCTGTATGCCATCTGGTATGCCATCTGTATGCCATCTTGTATGCCATCTGTATGCCATCTTGTATGCCATCTTGTATGCCATCTGTATGCCATCTTGCATGACATCTGTATGCCATCTTGTATGCCATCTGTATGCCATCTTGTATGCCATCTGTATGCCATCTTGTATGCCATATGTATGCCATCTGTATGCCATCTTGTATGCAATCTGTATGCCATCTTGTATGCCATCTGTATGCCATCTTGTATGCCATCTTGTATGCCATCTTGTATGCCATCTTGTATGCCATCTGTATGCCATCTTATATGCCATCTTGTATGCCATCTTGTATGCTATCTGTATGCCACATGTATGCCATCCTGTATGCCACCTTGTATGCCATCTTGTATGCCACAAATACAACTGTTAAATTATGAGCCTAGTTGGTTTAGCCATGGAAAAAGTAAGGAACCTTCCCGCTAGCCATGATTGGCTGAGATAATGGATGGGCTAGACATACCGAGAGATCAGTTCAGATTGGTCCATACCGAGAGATGAGTTCGGATTGGTCCATACCAAGAGATGAGTTCGGATTGGTCTACCATGTAGCACGCTTCTGTTTATAACATGAGCTGATCAGTATATGTAGGTAATCCTTTCATAAAGTGACATCACAAAGAACTACAGATGTGTTGCTAAGGCAACTGGAGGATCGAGTTTTGAAATCTGTGGAATGTCCGTTGGAAAGCAGAGTACGATAGCTAAGGAGATGGAGAGAATTCTGGCGATGTATAAAGCATTGGTCTCCGGATTAGCTACAACTAAGGAAAACCATGGCATCCGTGACAGAGAGGGAGAAGCGTTCATTGATGTGTACAGGTAAGAGAGTCCGGCTAGCTACATTTTCAGATGTGATACGTATCTAATTTTGTCAGAAAGTCTTTTTCATTCCAAGTTAAAGAGTACTGTTAGCTAGCTAGCTCACGTTAGCTGGCTGGCTGGCTCGATAGCTAATGTATGTATGATCTGTGTAGTAATATTATTTGTATCTCAAAGCCATTTGCATTGCTAGTTTAAAGCCTAATGTTAGCTAGCTAGCTAGCTCATGTTAGCTGGCTGGCTCGCTAGCTAATGTTATGCGTATGATCTGTGTAGTAATATTATTTGTATCTCAAAGCCATTTGCATTGCTAGTTTAAAGCCTAATGCTAGCAAGCTAGCTAACATTGAACCTAGTTGGTTAGCTTTAGCTACCTTCAGATTAATGCAGGGTAGTAACATTATGAGATGGGATTATGGTTAATTGTTTAGCTAGCTAGCTACCTGTGGAAACAAAGGAATCCACTATCCAAGTAACCTTTTCTCTGTACAGTTTACACCTGTATCCTGTGCATGTGACAAATAAACTTTGATTTTATTTGATATAGTGTGTGTTTATCAGAGATGATAATGTGAAGAACAACATTTGGTGAGCGAGCGAGTTCATTAGCAAGTGCATTGGCGATGTCGTCAATCAATTCTTATCCCAGTCTGCTGTTCCTTAATGCTTCAAGAGGGCCACCATTGTTCCTTTTCCCAAGAAAGCTAAGGTAACTGAGCTAAACAACTACCGCCCCCGTAGCACTCACTTCCGTCATCATGAAGGGCTTTGAGAGATTAGTCAAGGACCATACCACCATATCACCCTATCCAACACTCTAGACCAAACAGTTGTGGCTGTTGTGTTTTCACGCGTGTGGATGAGAGCGTGTACTTTGTTGTTTATCTCCGGTAAAGACAATAACAATTCTCTGTCTGAAATTGTATTGTTTATTTACATATTAGGGTACCTGAGGTTTGATTATAAATGTTGTTTGACTTGTTTGGAGAAGTTTATTGGGGCTAAGGCTTTAGAGGATGTGCACGATGCTGAATTGGGTGTAGACAAAGAAGAGCTCTCCAGTAGGTACCAAAACATTCAAGGGACATTTTCTCAAAAGTGAGGTCAGACGTTTATAAACTTTTAAAGCAGAATGATATGTCATTTTCTAGCTCTGAGTCTCTACTATTATTCAATGTAAAAAAAAAGACAATTTCAGATTTTGCTACAGAAAATCGGATTGAGCCAGTCGGTCACATATAACTACTACTGTCCATTGCATTTTTGCTACTCTGTTTATACACACTACGTATTTGTATCCTGGATTCTAAAAATAGCTCACTGTAAAATATCCACTGCTTTACATCTCATTCCTAGTATTTTGGTTTGGTGTATATACACATAGATTGCATTTGGGTTGCTCATACAGTGTTGTTTGGGTTGTTGATTGGATTCTTTCTGACATTGTTGATTTCTTGTTTCTAGTTTTTTGATAATTTGTGTACTTGTTTTGACATTTTACTGGACTGTTAGGAGCTAGTAACATAAACATTTTTGCTACACCTGCTATAACATCTGCTAAACTGTGTACGCCACCAATAAACTTTGATTGGATGAAAGTTAGATGACAATGTGCACGATAGCCTATCACATTTAGGGGGATGCCATTTGCATGTAGATTGATATAATTCATGAGTCTTAAGCTTCCTCAGACAAATACTTACTTTAATTTGCGATATTACCATAACAAAGATTTTACTGCAAACAACGAACACAGTCCCCCCATATTCCCTATATAGTGCACTACTTTTGACCAGAGCCCTATGGAGCCCTATTCCCTACATAGTGCACTACTTTAGACCAGAGCCCTATGGAGCCCTATTCCCTACATAGTGCACTACTTTTGATCCAGAGCACTATGGAGCACTATTCCCTATATATTGCACTACTTTTGACCAGAGCCCTATGGAGCCCTATTCCCTACATAGTGCACTACTTTTGACCAGAGCCTGTAGGGGTCATGTCAAAAGTAGTGCACCATCTAGGAAGTAGGGTGTCATTTGGGACACAAATATTGAGACAGATGAATGCAGTGGGAGATTCTCATACCTCTTTTGTCTGCTAGCGACCATTAGCTGGACAGCAACCACACATGATGTATGTCAGTGACCTGAAAGGAAAATAAATGCTTGGGAGTAGAAAATACATGATTGGAGTGGAAGGATGAGTGAAGGCCATTCTAAAGCGTTCTACCGAGGGCCATTTTATTGTGATGGTTTGAAGACCATTTTATGAAATCATGAAATTCAGGGTCATGTTTAGATGGGAGAAAATGGGCTAATTTATTTTTCTGTAACAGAGGTTCTTCTTGCTGAACACAACACAGGCAGAGTGACAACGCTTTGTGTCAGGTGATGATCATTATGGTTAACTTGCTGCTTGCAAAATGGGTCTTTGTCAGAGAAAATCTTGGAAAGAGAAAAACATCGTTGGTAAAGTTTTCTCTCTTGTTAGACCTGTTTGTTATTTTCTACCAAAACGAATCTACACTGACCTTCTTCCTCTTCCTCTCCTCTCCTCTCCTCTCCTCTCCTCTCCTCTCCTCTCCTCTCCTCTCCTCTCCTCTCCTCTCCTCTCCTCTCCTCTCCTCTCCTCTCCTGTCCTGTCCTCTCCTCTCCTCTCCTCTGTTCTCTTCTCTTCTCCTCTCCTCTCCTCTCCTCTTCCTCTTCCTCGTTCTCTTTCTCTTTCTCTTCTTCTCTTCTTGGTACCAGACAAAGCTGTGCTGCTCATTAGTATTTCCAGGATTAATTATATTTCCACTGGAGCTTAACATGGTGTTGGTGGCGGTAATATCCTGCATGCATCCCAAATGGCACCCTATTCCCTATGCAGTGCACTACTTTGGTACTGTACCATTAACTCATACAGATACAGTAGGTTCAAAGGCAGTGTCTACCTCCCTCACACATCTAACTGTAGCACCCTACTCTCTATATAGAGCACTACTTTTGACCAGGGCCCCATAGGGACCCAACCCTTCTGATCAGCCATTTATTAATTCTGCCTTTGTGTGATGAGGTAATTGGGTCTTTCTCTATCTCCCTGTCTCCTTCTCCTCTTTAGACCCCCAAACACTAATAACACTGCTCTGATTGCTTCTCCGAGAGAGAGGGAGAGAGAGAGGGAGAGAGAGAGGTGGCGTACTGGTATTGCTGTGGGGTTTAGAGCTACACATTCAGGCGTCAATCTCAGCTAGGATTATTAAAACCTGGAGGAGACGGCTTATTGTTAGATCACTGCCACAGTTTAGAGAGCTCTCTCCCTCTCTCTTTCAATTTAAGGGCTTTATTGGCATGGGGAACGTATGTTTACATTGCCAAAACAACTGAAATAGATAATAAACAAAAGCTCTCTTTCCACACCAGTGTCTGTCTGTCTGTCTGTCTGTCTGTCTGTCTGTCTGTTTCTGAGTGCTGTTATTACTGTATTTCCTGTGTCAATATGCAACACCCTCACCCTCAGAACCAAGGTTCTCAATATGTACCACCCTCACCCTCGGAACCAAGGTTCTCAAAATGCAACACCCTCACCCTCAGAACCAAGGTTCTCAATATGCAACACCCTCACCCTCAGAACCAAGGTTCTCAATATGTAACACCCTCACCCTCGGAACCAAGGTTCTCAATATGCAACACCCTCACCCTCAGAAACAAGGTTCTCAATATGTAACACCCTCACCCTCGGAACCAAGGTTCTCATTATGCAACACCCTCACCCTCGGAACCAAGTTTCTCAATATGCAACACCCTCATCCTCAGAACCAAGGTTCTCAATATGCAACACCCTCACCCTCGGAACCAAGGTTCTCAATATGCAACACCCTCACCCTCGGAACCAAGGTTCTCAACACGTTGACTATATGTTGGACATTTGAATAATAATGGCAGGACACATCAGACAGTCTGTATCATCCCCAGGATGCCTTCTACCGATAACCTCTAATACTGATACTATGGACACATTCACATTTCAACTCATATTCTAGGTCATTCATGAAGCACCACGGAGCCAGCTGGCTAGCTAGCCACACAAATACAACTTTTATGCACTTGAAGGCACGTTTACAAGAAAAACACAGCACATCAGTTATATTTTCTGCGTCATCACGAGGTCTTCTAGTCCAAGACCCTCTGAGAGGTCTTCACTGGACAGTAACCATTTTTTAAATTCTACCTTAATTTAACTCGGCAAGTCAGTTAAGAACAAATTCTTATTTACAATGACGGCCTAGGAACAGTGGGTTAACTGCCTTGTTCAGGGGCAGAACAAAAGCTTTGTACCTTGTCAGCTCGGGGATTCGATCTTGCAGTTCTTTCGGTTACTAGTCCAACGCTCAAAACCACTACACTACGCTGCCACCCCTCCACTCTAACCACTAGGCGACGCTACGCTGCCGCCCCTCCACTCTAACCACTAGGCTATGCTGCCGCCCCTCCACTCTAACCACTAGGCTACCTACCTCCCCTCCACTCTAACCACTAGGCTACGCTACGCTGCCCGCCCCTCCCCTCTAAACACTAGGCTATGCTGCCGCCCCTCCACTCTAACCACTAGGCTACGCTGCCGCCCCTCCATTCTAACAACTAGGCTACCTACCTCCCCTCCACTCTAACCACTAGGCTACCCTGCCCCCTCCACTCTAACCACTAGGTTACGCTACGCTGCCCGCCCCTTTCCTCTAACCACTAGGCTACGCTGCCCCCCTCCACTCTAACCACTAGGTTACGCTACGCTGCCCGCCCCTTTCCTCTAACCACTAGGCTACGCTGCCCCCCCACCACTCTAACCACTAGGTTACACTACGCTGCCCACCCCTCCCCTCTAACCACTAGGCTACGCTGCCCGCCCCTCCCCTCTAACCACTAGGCTACGCTGCCCCCCCACCACTCTAACCACTAGGTTACGCTATGCTGCCCGCCCCTCCCCTCTAACCACTAGGCTACGCTGCCCGCCCCCCCTCTCCTCTAACCACTAGGCTACGCTCCCCTCTAACCACTAGGCTACGCCCCCCCTCCACTCTAACCACTAGGCTACGCTGCCCCCTCTAACCACTAGCCCCTGCCCGCCCCTCCCCTCTAACCACTAGGTTACGCTACACTGCACGCCCCTTTCCTCTAACCACTAGGCTACGCTGCCCCCCCACCACTCTAACCACTAGGTTACGCTAACCACTAGGCTACGCTGCCGCCCCCTCCTCCACTAGGCTCTAACCACTAGGCTACGCTGCCCCCCTCCCACTCTAACCACTAGGTTACCATCCCCTCTCTAACCACTAGGCTACGCTGCCCCCACTCTAACCACTAGGTTAACCACTAGGCTGCCACCCCTCCCCTCTAACCACTAGGCTACGCTGCCCGCCCCTCCCCTCTAAACACTAGGCTACGCTGCCGCCCCTCCCCTCTAACCACTAGGCTACGCTGCCCGCCCCTTCCCTCTAACCACTAGGCTACGCTGCCCCCCCACCACTCTAACCACTAGGCTACGCTGCCCGCCCCTCCCCTCTAACCACTAGGCTACGCTGCCCGCCCCTCCTCCTCTAACCACTAGGCTACGCTGCCGCCCCTCCCCTCTAACCACTAGGCTACGCTGCCCGCCCCTCCCCTCTAACCACTAGGTTACGCTGCCCCCTACCACTCTAACCACTAGGTTAACCACTTGCTGCCCCCCTAACCACTAGGTTACACCCCTCTAACCACTAGCCCCTCCCCTCTAACCACTAGGCTACGCTGCCCGCCCCTCCCCTCTAACCACTAGGCTACGCTGCCGCCCCTCCACTCTAACCACTAGGTTACGCTATGCTGCCCGCCCCTCCCCTCTAACCACTAGGCTACGCTGCCCGCCCCTCCCCTCTAACCACTAGGCTACGCTGCCCGCCCCTCCCCTCTAACCACTAGGCTACACTAACCACTAGCCCCCCGCCCCCTCCACTCTAACCACTAGGCTACGCTGCCCCCCCCCTCTAAACACTAGCCCCCCGCCCCTCCCCTCTAACCACTAGGCTACGCTTCCCGCCCCTACCCTCTAACCACTAGGCTACGCTGCAACCCCGTAACGGTAATGATGCCTGTTATTGACATTGAGAGATATTACATTTACATTTAAGTCATTTAGCTGACGCTCTTATCCAGAGCGACTTACAAATTGGTGAATTCACCTTCTGACATCCAGTGGAACAGCCACTTTACAATAGTGCATCTAAATCATTTAAGGGGTGGGGGGTGAGAAGGATTTCTTTATCCTATCCTAGGTATTCCTTGAAGAGGTGGGGTTTCAGGTGTCTCCGGAAGGTGGTGATTGACTCCGCTGTCCTGGCGTCGTGAGGGAGTTTGTTCCACCATTGGGGGGCCAGAGCAGCGAACAGTTTTGACTGGGCTGAGCGGGAACTGTACTTCCTCAGTGGTAGGGAGGCGAGCAGGCCAGAGGTGGATGAACGCAGTGCCCTTGTTTGGGTGTAGGGCCTGATCAGAGCCTGGAGGTACTGCGGTGCCGTTCCCCTCACAGCTCCGTAGGCAAGCACCATGGTCTTGTAGCGGATGCGAACTTCAACTGGAAGCCAGTGGAGAGAGCGGAGGAGCGGGGTGATGTGAGAGAACTTGGGAAGGTTGAACACCAGACGGGCTGCGGCGTTCTGGATGAGTTGTAGGGGTTTAATGGCACAGGCAGGGAGCCCAGCCAACAGCGAGTTGCAGTAATCCAGACGGGAGATGACAAGTGCCTGGATTAGGACCTGCGCCGCTTCCTGTGTGAGGCAGGGTCGTACTCTGCGGATGTTGTAGAGCATGAACCTACAGGAACGGGCCACCGCCTTGATGTTAGTTGAGAACGACAGGGTGTTGTCCAGGATCACGCCAAGGTTCTTAGCGCTCTGGGAGGAGGACACAATGGAGTTGTCAACCGTGATGGTGAGATCATGGAACGGGCAGTCCTTCCCCGGGAGGAAGAGCAGCTCCGTCTTGCCGAGGTTCAGCTTGAGGTGGTGATCCGTCATCCACACTGATATGTCTGCCAGACATGCAGAGATGCGATTCGCCACCTGGTCATCAGAAGGGGGAAAGGAGAAGATTAATTGTGTGTCGTCTGCATAGCAATGATAGGAGAGACCATGTGAGGTTATGACAGAGCCAAGTGACTTGGTGTATAGCGAGAATAGGAGAGGGCCTAGAACAGAGCCCTGGGGGACACCAGTGGTTAGAGCGCGTGGCGAGGAGACAGATTCTCGCCACGCCACCTGGTAGGAGCGACCTGTCAGGTAGGACGCAATCCAAGCGTGGGCCACGCTGGAGATGCCCAACTCGGAGAGGGTGGAGAGGAGGATCTGATGGTTCACAGTATCGAAGGCAGCCGATAGGTCTAGAAGGATGAGAGCAGAGGAGAGAGAGTTAGCTTTAGCAGTGCGGAGCGCCTCCGTGATACAGAGAAGAGCAGTCTCAGTTGAATGACTAGTCTTGAAACCTGACTGATTTGGATCAAGAAGGTCATTCTGAGAGAGATAGCGGGAGAGCTGGCCAAGGACGGCACGTTCAAGAGTTTTGGAGAGAAAAGAAAGAAGGGATACTGGTCTGTAGTTGTTGACATCGGAGGGATCGAGTGTAGATTTTTTCAGAAGGGTGCAACTCTCGCTCTCTTGAAGACGGAAGGGACGTAGCCAGCGGTCAGGGATGAGTTGATGAGCGAGGTGAGGTAAGGGAGAAGGTCTCCGGAAATGGTCTGGAGAAGAGAGGAGGGGATAGGGTCAAGCGGGCAGGTTGTTGGGCGGCCGGCCGTCACAAGAAGCGAGATTTCATCTGGAGAGAGAGGGGAGAAAGAGGTCAGAGCACAGGGTAGGGCAGTGTGAGCAGAACCAGCGGTGTCGTTTGACTTAGCAAACGAGGATCGGATGTCGTCGACCTTCTTTTCAAAATGGTTGACGAAGTCATCTGCAGAGAGGGAGGAGGGGGGAGGGGAGGAGGATTCAGGAGGGAGGAGAAGGTGGCAAAGAGCTTCCTAGGGTTAGAGGCAGATGCTTGGAATTTAGAGTGGTAGAAAGTGGCTTTAGCAGCAGAGACAGAGGAGGAAAATGTAGAGAGGAGGGAGTGAAAGGATGCCAGGTCCGCAGGGAGGCGAGTTTTCCTCCATTTCCGCTCGGCTGCCCGAAGCACTGTTCTGTGAGCTCGCAATGAGTCGTCGAGCCACGGAGCGGGAGGGGAGGACCGAGCCGGCCTGGAGGATAGGGGACATAGAGAGTCAAAGGATGCAGAAAGGGAAGAGAGGAGGGTTGAGGAGGCAGAATCAGGAGATAGGTTGGAGAAGGTATGAGCAGAGGGAAGAGATGATAGGATGGAAGAGGAGAGAGTAGCGGGGGAGAGAGAGCGAAGGTTGGGACGGCGCGATACCATCTGAGTAGGGGCAGTGTGGGAAGTGTTGGATGAGAGCGAGAGGGAAAAGGATACAAGGTAGTGGTCGGAGACTTGGAGGGGAGTTGCAATGAGGTTAGTGGAAGAACAGCATCTAGTAAAGATGAGGTCGAGCGTATTGCCTGCCTTGTGAGTAGGGGGAAGGTGAGAGGGTGAGGTCAAAAGAGGAGAGGAGTGGAAAGAAGGAGGCAGAGAGGAATGAGTCAAAGGTAGACGTGGGGAGGTTAAAGTCGCCCAGGACTGTGAGAGGTGAGCCGTCCTCAGGAAAGGAGCTTATCAAGGCATCAAGCTCATTGATGAACTCTCCGAGGGAACCTGGAGGGCGATAAATGATAAGGATGTTAAGCTTGAAAGGGCTGGTAACTGTGACAGCATGGAATTCAAAGGAGGTGATAGACAGATGGGTAAGGGGAGAAAGAGAGAATGACCACTTGGGAGAGATGAGGATCCCGGTGCCACCACCCCGCTGACCAGAAGCTCTCGGGGTGTGCGAGAACACGTGGGCGGACGAAGAGAGAGCAGTAGGAGTAGCAGTGTTATCTGTGGTGATCCATGTTTCCGTCAGTGCCAAGAAGTCGAGGGACTGGAGGGAGGCATAGGCTGAGATGAACTCTGCCTTGTTGGCCGCAGATCGGCAGTTCCAGAGGCTACCGGAGACCTGGAACTCCACGTGGGTCGTGCGCGCTGGGACCACCAGATTAGGGTGGCCGCGGCCACGCAGTGTGGAGCGTTTGTATGGTCTGTGCAGAGAGGAGAGAACAGGGATAGATAGACACATAGTTGACAGGCTACAGAAGAGGCTACGCTAATGCAAAGGAGATTGGAATGACAAGTGGACTACACGTCTCGAATGTTCAGAAAGTTAAGCTTACGTAGCAAGAATCTTATTGACTAAAATGATTGAAATGATACAGTACTGCTGGAGTAGGCTAGCTGGCAGTGGCTGCGTTGTTGACTTTGTAGGCTAGCTGGCAGTGGCTGCATTGTTGACACTACACTAATCAAGTCGTTCCGTCGAGTGTAATAGTTTCTACAGTGCAGCTATTCGGGGGCTAGCTGGCTAGCTAGCAGTGTTGATTACGTTACGTTACGTTAAAAGAACGACAATAGCTGGCTAGCTAACCTAGAAAATCGCTCTAGACCACACAATTGTCTTAGATACAAAGACGGCTATGTAGCTAGCTAGCTACGATCAAACAAATCAAACCGTTGTACTGTAATGAAGTGAAATGAAAATGTGATTCTACCTGTGGAGCGAAGCGGAATGTTGACCGGGTTGTTGAAGTTCTATTCGGTAGACGTTGGCTAGCTGTTGGCTAGCTAGCTAGCAGTATCTCCTACGTTAAGGACGACAAATAGCTGGCTAGCTAACCTCGGTAAATTAAGATAATCACTCTAAGTCTACACACTCTAAACTACACAATTATCTTGGATACGAAGACAGCAAAGACAACTATGTAGCTAGCTAACACTACACTAATCGAGTCGTTCAGTTGAGTGTAATAGTTTCTACAGTGCTAGTAGACGGTGGACGTTAGCTAGCTGCTGGGCAGATAGCAGTGTAGACTACGTTAGGACGACGAAATACGATAATTACGCAATTATCTTTGATACAAAGACGGCTATGTAGCTAGCTAAGAAGAAATTGCTAAGATTAGACAAATCAAACCGTTGTACTATAATGAAATGTAATGAAAATGTAATGAAAAGTTATACTACCTGCGGACCGAAGTGTAGATGCGACCGCTCGCTTCAACCCGGAACCAGAAGAAAAGAGCATGGTTGATAACCATAAATAACCGTCTCATATATTAAAATACTAACCTGCTTTGCCATACCATTTAAATGAGACACATCTAAAGATATTAGCCCAAAATGTTAACATGAAGGAGGGGGGGTCTTTTTTAATGCCTAATATTACTATGGGTCCCACATAGAAGAAGATTTCGTCCCATATGGTACTCTATTGGCCATAGGGCCCTGGTCAAAAGTAGTGCACTATATAGGGAATAGGGTGCCATAGGGCCCTGGTCAAAAGTACATTTACATTACATTTAAGTCATTTAGCAGACGCTCTTATCCAGAGCGACTTACAAATTGGTGAATTCACCTTCTGACATCCAGTGGAACAGCCACTTTACAATAGTGCATCTAAATCATTAAGGGGGGGTGAGAAGGATTACTTATCCTATCCTAGGTATTCCTTGAAGAGGTGGGGTTTCAGGTGTCTCCGGAAGGTGGTGATTGACTCCGCTGTCCTGGCGTCGTGAGGGAGTTTGTTCCACCATTGGGGGGCCAGAGCAGCGAACAGTTTTGACTGGGCTGAGCGGGAACTGTACTTCCTCAATGGTAGGGAGGCGAGCAGGCCAGAGGTGGATGAACGCAGTGCCCTTGCTTGGGTGTAGGGCCTGATCAGAGCCTGGAGGTACTGCGGTGCCGTTCCCCTCACAGCTCCGTAGGCAAGCACCATGGTCTTGTAGCGGATGCGAGCTTCAACTGGAAGCCAGTGGAGAGAGCGGAGGAGCGGGGTGACGTGAGAGAACTTGGGAAGGTTGAACACCAGACGGGCTGCGGCGTTCTGAATGAGTTGTAGGGGTTTAATGGCACAGGCAGGGAGCCCAGCCAACAGCGAGTTGCAGTAATCCAGACGGGAGATGACAAGTGCCTGGATTAGGACCTGCGCCGCTTTCTGTGTGAGGCAGGGTCGTACTCTGCGGATGTTGTAGAGCATGAACCTACAGGAACGGGCCACCGCCATGATGTTGGTTGAGAACGTGCACTATATAGGGAATAGGGTGCCATAGGGCTCTGGTCAAAAGTAGTGATCTATATAGGGAATAGGGTGCCATTTGGGACTCAAGTATCTATTCATCATGCTTCTCAGATGATAATGTGTATAGTGATGAAATAAAAATATGAAAAATAAGGACCTTATATCCTGTGACCTTATATAGACGGGTTAGCTGACTACGTGACCAGAAGGATGTCATGTGACCTTATATAGACGGGTTAGATGACTACGTGACCAGAAGGATGTCCTGTGTCCTTATATAGACGGGTTAGCTGACTACGTGACCAGAAGTATATCCAGTGACCTTATATAGACGGGTTAGCTGACTACGTGACCAGAAGGATGTCCAGTGACCTTATATAGACGGGTTAGCTGACTACGTGACCAGAAGCATATCCTGTGATCTTATATAGACGGGTTAGCTGACTACGTGACCAGAAGGATGTCCAGTGACCTTATATAGACGGGTTAGCTGACTACGTGACCAGAAGGATATCCTGTGATCTTATATAGACGGGTTAGCTGACTACGTGACCAGAAGGATATCCTGTGTCCTTATATAGACGGGTTAGCTGACTACGTGACCAGAAGGATGTCCTGTGATCTTATATAGACGGGTTAGCTGACTACGTGACCAGAAGGATGTCCAGTGACCTTATATAGACGGGTTAGCTGACAACGTGACCAGAAGGATGTCATGTGACCTTATATAGACGGGTTAGCTGACTACGTGACCAGAAGGATATCCTGTGTCCTTATATAGACGGGTTAGCTGACTACGTGACCAGAAGGATATCCTGTGTCCTTATATAGACGGGTTAGCTGACTACGTGACCAGAAGCATGTCCTGTGACCTTATATAGACGGGTTAGCTGACTACGTGACCAGAAGGATATCCTGTGACCTTATATAGACGGGTTAGCTGACAACGTGACCAGAAGGATGTCATGTGACCTTATATAGACGGGTTAGCTGACAACCAGAAGGATATCGTGACCAGAAGGATATCCTGTGTCCTTATATAGACGGGTTAGCTGACTACGTGACCAGAAGGATGTCATGTGACCTTATATAGACGGGTGACCTTATATAGACGGGTTAGCTGACTACGTGACCAGAAGGATATCCTGTGTCCTTATATAGACGGGTTAGCTGACTACGTGACCAGAAGCATGTCCTGTGACCTTATATAGACGGGTTAGCTGACTACGTGACCAGAAGGATATCCTGTGACCTTATATAGACGGGTTAGCTGACTACGTGACCAGAAGGATATCCTGTGTCCTTATATAGACGGGTTAGCTGACTACGTGACCAGAAGGATGTCATGTGACCTTATATAGACGGGTTAGCTGACTACGTGACCAGAAGGATGTCATGTGACCTTATATAGACGGGTTAGCTGACTACGTGACCAGAAGGATGTCCTGTGTCCTTATATAGACGGGTTAGCTGACTACGTGACCAGAAGGATGTCCAGTGACCTTATATAGACGGGTTAGCTGACTACGTGACCAGAAGGATATGTGCAGAAGTCATGGGGCAGAAGTCATCGTGTTATGATTCTGGAAGGTCAGATAGCGACATTGACAAGAAACTGACCTGTTGGTGAATCGTATTTTGTTATTGATACCATGTCTTGTTTTGAGTTGTTTCTAATTCTAACATGGCTGAAATTCATTAGCTAGCTCACCAACAACTCCAATTATGTATTTGTTTAGAGACAAGTGCTCATTGTACAAATGTATTTATGTTTTCACTAAACATTTGTAGACTAAATATAGTTGACATGTTGTCAACATTCCTAAGATTCTAAGCCGAGCCTGCCTGCTTGGCTTCATGGTTTTGCATGCATCTGTTTTGTGGCAAAACAACCCACGTGTCTATGTCCATTTGACTGATGTAGACTTCTCTCCTCAGGATCCTGTCTCGGCTGCTTTGCTGCTAATAGATGCAGGTAATTGGGATTTGTTGCAGCTTATTTTGTGATGTGTGTGTGTGTGTGTGTGTGTGTGTGTGTGTCCATGCGTGCGTGTACATTTCTGTATTTTTCAACATAGGAAATGGAAGCTGTCACCTTGGCAACCACTTAAAATGGTTTTTGAAATGGTTTGAAATGGTTTGAATGAGTCTGAGCCAATTAGAAATCAACATAGTGTGTAGATAACAAAACACGCACTCACGCACGGACGCACGCACGCACGCACGCACGCACACACACACACACACACACACACACACACACACACACACACAGACACACCAGTGTGTAACATGAGTACGTGCAGTAAACACACAGACACAATGTAGTAACTGAAAGGTAATGACATCACAAGAGAGTCTAATCACCACGGTTACCAATTTAGAGTTGTGCTTTCTTACACCTGATAAAACAGTGCGGTAAGGTTGACTTTATTGTCATAGGTGTTCAACATCGGCAGCTAAGAGTGGAATTATTTTGCAACGTAAAACGCTAAATAAATAAACAGGTAATTTTATGTAGAGAATTGTACGTTCCTCTTCATCAACATTCATCACATATTTATATACAATATCTGACTATTCGTTACACAAGCTGAATAAAAGAAGAAGGGACATCTAAACCAGATTATCTGAGCAGAATTGTACTAATTCATACAATACAGTGATTTAAGAAAAGGGAGAGAGAAAGAAAATAGAAAAATAGAGAGAGAGAGAGAGAGCAACGGACACCCCTCCCAGACCTGCAAGACCCCCTTCTGAAAGACCTGCACCGGGACAACCCACGCCAAGAGGACCTACACCCAGACCACAGCATCACCAGCCACATCCCCACCTCCACCCCGAACCAGCCAAGACTCCCCCCCAAACAAATCCTGGCCACACCCTATATTGGCCCTCCCAAATCAGACCTATGCCACTTCTGCCCCCCCCCCCAAACTGTGAGCAGAGCAAAAGACCCAACCCCCATTATTACACCCCCCCCCCACTATAATACCCCCCAGAACCATCCTGAGACCTCAGAGTTATGTATCTGAGGCTCAACATGCTCTGCTCACACCTACTGTGATGGTCCAGGCCTAAACCACACCAAAACAACACTAGACAATATGGAACACAAAGCTCTTACTATCTCATCCTGGAATATACAAGGTCTGAGGTCATCTGTAGCACGCGCTCCAGCAGGTATTTCACACCGGTCACCCCCAAAGCCAATTTTTCCTTCGGCCGCCTCTCCTTCCAGATCTCTGCTGCCAATGACTGGAACGAACTGCAAAAATCTCTGAAGCTGGAGACCCATATCTCCCTCACTAACTTTAAGCACCAGCTGGCAGAGAAGCTCACAGATCACTGCACCTGTATATAGCCCATCTGTAAACAGCCCATCCAACTGAGGTAGTTGGTATAGAGGAGATGGACCCACTGGTTGCCCTCTAGGTTACCGAGAGCTGGTAGTGCCATCCCACCAAACTACCAGGTGTGAAACAGGGACTCAGTGGGTATGCTAATCTGATATAGAGCAGACCTAACCCACTCTATTAAATTAGTCAAAACAGGAACACTTTACATTTGGCTAGAAATTAATGATATTATGGTAACAGAGAAAAATGACCTCATGTGAATTACCTATATCCCCCCAATAGAATCCCCATACTTTAACTTCTCCATCCTAGAGGGGGAGATCAACCATTTGCAGGCCCAGGGACATGTACAAGTCTGTGGCGAATGAAATGACAGAACTGGACAAGAACCCGACACCCTCAGCACATAGGGGGACAAACACCTACCTAAATATGCCCCCCCCCCAGACACAACTAAGGCAAAACAACAAACAAAAAAACCGGTCACAACTCCTGCAGCTCTGTCGTACGTTGGGCCTGTACATAGTCAACGGTAGAGGACTCTTACGGTAGGTACACCTACAGCTCATCCCATTGCAATAGTACTGTATATTACTTTAACTCGACCCAGAGTCTCTCAGAGCGATCAGCCCACTGACACCCCTATCAGATCACAGCAAAATCACAGTCTACTTGAATAGAGCAAAACTCAATCATAAGATAATACAATCAACCATGAGGCATCAAACTAAAGGAAGTCTATAATATTAAGAAATGCTTTAGATGGAAGGAAAGTAGTGTAGAAATCTGGCAAAAAACAATTAGGCAACAACAAATTCAATCCCTTTTAGACAATTTCCCTGGACCAAACATTTCACTGTGATAGTGAAGGTGTAAACTTGGCAGAAGAAAACCTAAACAGTATATTTTAATCTCAGACTCAACCAAATCATGGGAAAACAAAATTGGAAAGAATTTACCAAAAAACAGAGCAAGCGTGAATGCTATTTGTCCCTAAACAGAGAGTACACAGTGGCAAAAGGACAGCTTTGACTATTGTCGTGTCTTTGGCTATGCCGGATTAAGTGTTATGACATGCTATTCTATAAAATAATTTCTCCGTAATTAATATTACCTGATTGAGCTAATCATGTAAATGTAATTAACTAGAGAGTCGGGGCACCACAAAATAATATTTATAGAGCTGTTATCTTCCGAATAAACTCTTAAAGACCTAGTAATATTTTACATCAATAGCAGTCAATATTAATCATCACCTTAATTCAGTCTCATCTGAAAGTTGTAAAATATTGGTTATCTTCACGAATCCTGGTTAACAAGTTGAATCAGCAATACTGTCACGACTTCCGTCGAAGTTGGCTTCCCTGCCTGTTCAGGCGGTGCTCGGCGGTCGTTGTCGCCGTCCTACTAGCCGCTACCGATCCCTTTTTCGTTTGTCTGTTGGTTTTGTCTTATCAGTTTCACCTGTGTGTATTTTGGTTTAATTAGCTTCCCTATAGGTAGTAGTTTGACTCGGCCTTGTTTTGTGCGGGATTGTCTATATGTTACGTGTGTGCATGGTAGGTAGTGGTGGATTCTCGGTATGTTACGTGTGTGCATGTTAGGTAGTGGTGTATTGTCTGTATGTTACGTGTGTGCATGTTAGGTAGTGGTGTATTTTATTTCCTTTACTTGACACCCTGTGGTTTTTGGGTTGTCTTGTATAGTGTCCTGTGCCCTGTATTGTGTTGGGCTTATTATTTTGGTGTGCAAGAATACTTTACTCAGTTACTGTCTCTCTCTGCGTCTGATTCCTGCACCCACCCGCGTGACAAATACAAAATTGGGTTTTATTATTTATTTACGAAATACCTAACTAATCACACAGAATTACACATACACATAATTAATCATAACTTGATTACAAATTACGTCATAAAGGAAAACATCCCTAGTGGGCGGAACAGATATGACAGCTTGTTACACAAAAGAAAATGGGCTGGGTTTGAGTGAAAGAGCGGGAAGACTGTGTAACAAAGGAAGAAGCTGTGCTATCGTAAATACAGTATCTTATGCATTCTAAATTACCGCCTGTTTGGAAAAGGAAAATGCAATAAATATTTACTCTGAGCTGCACTTCAGTAGGTTGGTGGTAGATGGAAGCCCGTGTTGCCAAACCAAGTCCTTTATCCTTTGAAGAATGTCTCTGGTGGTCAATTGGATACGTTGTAGTAACGTCGTTGTGTGATACACGGGATACTGCTAACTCATGCTAACTCAATGGCTAGGAGGTATCACTTCTGTAGTGAATAAGAGTTCAAAGTTCATACCATTCTCAACCAAAGCTCACGCTGATGTTGGCTTCGTTCTGTAGTTATTATCTGAACCATTCTGACATCGGACCGTCGTCCTCACATCCTTGGAACAGGAGGTTATATTGTTGTCAAGGCTCTTTAAAGGAAGGGAGAGGAGGGCGTGTTTGAAAAGTTTCATAACCCATGTCCCTTCACAGAGGCGGGCCACTGATTGAGCAGGGCCCTACCTTATGAAAACCCAAATCTCACATTTTAGAAGCTAAAATCACATTTCATCCCATCATGAATAATTTCATATACAAACATTTAAATTGAACAACAATTCCATGTGTATCCGATAACTCTGATGTGTAGACTTTCCACTGTAGAGTTTATGTCATCTTATCATTGATGAGAATGTCTCAGATGACAACCGAACTGGCATCATAATCATTAAGTACCACTGCATATGTTCAATTGGACTGATTACCAGAATATAGTTAATTTCCCCCCCACCTTCTGATGTTTCCAGAATCTCTATGTTAACCAAGGGTTTTGCAAATGTAACGTCAGTACGGTAGAGAGAGGAAAAAGGGGGGAAGAGGTATTTATGACTGTGTCGTGTCTTTACTATCATTAAACTGAAGACTGAAGGTTTTTATCAAAGATTCTCTGTAATTAGTATTACGCGATTAGACTGATTAATCATGTAACCGTAATTAACTAGGAAGTCGGGGCACCAAAGAAAAATATTCAGATTACAAAGTTATCATTTTCTAAAATAACTTTTCAGATATTTTATCTGAATAATTAGTCTTCGAATTAATGAAATATTGACTTTACCTCATTCCAAACGTCGTAAATTGTTGGTTATCTGCACGAATCCAGTCTTCACTATGAGTCATCCATACATCAATTGTCTTCAATAATTTATTTCTTACTAACTAAGTAATTCACAGAAATGCATAAACAAACACACAAACAAGATTAATGTAGTTACAAAAAATGATAGGAGAATGTGCCCTAGTGGGCTAAACCGGTATGGTGGCTTGTCAGACAAAAGGGGTCGACTGAGATAAAACACTACAAAGTGATAATTATAACAAATGAAATGCTAATCCTTTGCACATGAACGCTCACTCATTCGGGAACAATTGCAATCAATATATATATTAACGCTCAGTGTGTCGTCTTGATCGCTGGTGAAAAGTTTGTTTCTTTTGTAGAATTGCCCGTTTCTCTCCCTCTCTCTCTCTCTCTCTCTCTTTTGTGGTTAGAGGGGATAGTTCAGAGTGACATTCATTAATTTGTTATAGAATGGATGTTTTGGCGGTTGTTGTTCTTCGCGTTCAATGATACCAAATTCCTAGCGGCAGACTAGTAATTAATATCAAAGACTTGTTCTTATTCTGTCGGTATCGATAGTCTAAGAGTTTAACCACGTGGTATGGTTAAAAGATTTAGCAATGGTCCACAACCTTTGTCCTCTCCTAATGGAGAAAAACATGGTCTGGTGATAATTTCTCAAAGTTAGGTTTTATTCGGAATGGCAGAAAAGGGGCTGTCCCAGGAGGCCTGACCCTAACCGGGCTCAGGGGCGGTCCTCTGATTTAGTTCAAATCAAAAGGGAATTGTATTTATCTTCATTAAACAGTCCACAACCATATTACACAATTATACAAACAGTATCATACTCATTCATTCATCGTATACAACAATTAGATGTAAACCTCATATCTGAGGTTTTTACATAGACAGTGTTATGGTAATGTGGCCACACCGTCTCCCATGAGCTTCCCCAAGTTGTAACAAACGGACCAGTTCGTAGCTGGATTCTTCACCGATCTGTTATACTTTCTCCGGAACATAAAATTTGTTCGTTCCTCGAGTTCTGTGAGCTGGAAGCAATTCCTTTGTCCTCTGTGAAAGTTTACCCTATCTCTAATACCGTGTGTCCATGTGGTCTTCTCAGACATCTGACCACAGCAGCCTAGTTGAAGGAGGCAAGGGGGAGGCAGAGGGAGAGGGGGATGGTTGCTATACTCAAAGAGGCCAACGTCATGGCAACTGTCATAAACCTACCCCCAGGTCAACGTCATGACACTATGTACAGATTCAGTGACCATAGCCTTGCTATTGAGAAAGGCTGCCATAGGCAGACCTGGCTCTCAAGAGAAGACAGGCTATGTGCACACTGCCCATAAAATGAGGTGGAAACTGAGCTGCACTTCCTAACCTCCTGCCAAATGTATGAAGAAGGGCAACTAGTGAAGAACAAACACCATTTTAAATACAACCCATATTTATGTTTATTTATCTTCCCTTGTGTACTTTGTAATTTTGCACATTGCTACAACACTGTATATAGCCATATTATGACATTTGATATATCTTTATTCCCTATGTGAGAGTAATGTTTACTGTTCATTTTTATTGTTTATCTCAATTTTATTGATTATCAACTTCACTTGCTTAGGAAACATAAACACACAGTGTTTCCCATGCCAATAAAGCCGTTTGAACTTAATTGAATTGAGAGAGAAAGAGAGAGAGAGAGGGAGCAAGAGAAAGAGGGGGCGAGAGAGTTAGAGAGAAAGATGTCTATGATGTAATGTCAATAATATTTGCCATTTTGTTTTATTTTGGCATTCATACAATGCCATGTGTATTTGCAGTCATGTTGAGACTGGCCTACCAATATTGCTTTTATTTTTTATTTTTTCCGTTATAATTGTGAAGGGCAGTAGGTGGTACATGAGACTCACACTAACACTACCTCACACTGAAACTACTTGACGCTAACACTACCTCACACTAACACTACCTCACCCTAACACTACCTCAACCTAACACAACCTCACACTAACACTACCTCACACTAACACTACCTCACGCTAACACTACCTCACCCTAACACTACCTCACCCTAGCACAACCTCACACTAACACTACCTCACACTAACACTACCTCACGCTAACACTACCTCACCCTAGCACAACCTCACACTAACACTACCTCACACTAACACTACCTCACCCTAACACTATCTCACCCTAACACAACCTCACCCTAACACTACCTCACACTAACACAACCTCACCCTAACACTACCTCACATTAACACTACCTCACACTAACACTACCTCACATTAACACTACCTCACATTAACACTACCTCACACTAACACTACCTCACCCTAACACTACCTCAACCTAACACTACCTCACATTAACACTACCTCACCCTAAGACTACCTCACATTAACACTACCTCACCCTAACACTACCTCACATTAACACTACCTCACATTAACACTACCGCACACTAGAACAACCTCACACTAGAACGAGTTCACACAAGAACAACCACACACTATAACTACCTCACACTATAACTACCTAACGCCAACACAACCTCACACTAACACTACCTAACACTAGAACAACCTCACACTACCTCACACCAACAATATCTCACACTACCTCACTATAACACTACCTCACACTAACACTACCTCACACTAACACTTCCTCACATTAACACTACATCACACTAACACTACCTCACACCAACACTACCTCACACTACCTCACACTAAAACTATCTAACACTACCTCACTCTAACACTACATCACACTAACACTACCTCACACTAACCCACACTAACACTACCTCACAATACTTCACACTAATACTACCTCACACTAACACTATCTCACACCAACACTACCTCACTCTAACACTACCTCACACTACCTCACACTAGACCTACCTCACACTAGAACTACCTCACTCTAACACTACCTCACACTAACACTACCTCACACTAACACTGCCTCACACTACCTCACACTAACACTATATCACACTAACACTACCTCACACTAACACTACCTCACACTAACACTACCTCACACTAACACTACCTCACACTACCTCACACTAACACTACCTCACACTAACACTACATCACACTACATCACACTAACACTACCTCACACTAACACTACCTCACACTACCTCACACTAACACTACCTCACACTAACACTACCTCACACTACCTCACACTAACACTACATCACACTACATTACACTAACACTACCTCACACTAACACTACCTCACACTACCTCAAACTAACACTACCTCACACTAACACTACCTCACACTACCTCACACTAACACTACCTCACACTAACACTACCTCACACTACCTCACTCTAACACTACATCACACTAACACTGCCTCACACTACCTCACACTAACACTACCTCACACTAACACTACCTCACACTACCTCACACTAACACTACCTCACATTACCTCACACTAACACTACCTCACACTAACACTACCTCACACTAACACTACCTCACACTACCTCACACTAACACTACCTCACACTAACACTACCTCACACTACCTCACACTAACACTACCTCACACTAACACTACCTCACACTACCTCACACTAACACTACCTCACACTAACACTACCTCACACTACCTCACACTAACACTACCTCACATTACCTCACACTAACACTACCTCACACTAACACTACCTCACACTACTTCACACTAACACTACCTCACACTACCGCACACTAACAGTACCTCACACTACCGCACACTAACACTACCTCACACTAACACTACCTCACACTACCTCACACTAACACTACCTCACATTACCTCACACTAACACTACCTCACACTACCTCACACTCACAATACCTCACACTAACACTACCTCACACTACCTCACACTAACTCTGCCTCACACTACCTCACACTAACACTACCTCACACTACCTCACACTAACTCTGCCTCACACTACCTCACACTAACACTACATCACACTACCTCACTCTAACACTACCTCACACTAACACTACATCACACTACCTCACTCTAACACTACCTCACACTAACTCACTCTAACACTAACACTACCTCACACTAACACTACCTCACACTAACACTACATTACACTGACACTACCTCACTCTAACACTACCTGACACTACCACACACTAACACTACCTCACACTACCTCACACTAACACTACATCACACTACATCACACTAACACTACCTCACTCTAACACTACCTGAGACTACCGCACACTAACACTAACTCACACTACCTCACACTAACACTACCTCACACTACCTCACACTAACACTACCTCACACTAACACTACATTACACTGACACTACCTCACTCTAACACTACCTGACACTACCACACACTAACACTACCTCACACTACCTCACACTAACACTACCTCACACTACATCACACTAACACTACCTCACACTACATCACACTAACACTACCTCACACTACCTCACACTAACACTACCTCACACTACCTCACACTAACACTACCTCACACTAACACTACCTCACACTAACACTACCTCACACTACCTCACACTAACACTACCTCACACCAACACTACCTACACACACTAACACTACCTCACACTACCTCACACCAACACTACCTCACACTAACACTACCTCACACTAACACTACCTCACTCTACATCACACCAACTCACACAGATTTTGGGCATGTTGATCACATGTTCTGAATAATAAACATTAAAGAAACATATTAACAGGTCCTTCTTTTCCGTAATCTTCACACTTCTCTTTTCCTTCTATTCCGTCATCTCCTCCTCCCCTCCTCTCCTTCTCCCGATCATCTCAGCGAAACAGACCCTGATTAGTCAGCTGTCTATCGATGCTGGGACACCAGAAGGCATCACAGAATGCTCTCCACCTGTCATTGGAAAGAGAGAGAGAGAGAGAGAGAGATGGAGAGAGAGAGAGAGAGAGAGAGAGAGAGAGAGAGAGAGAGAGAGAGAGAGAGAGCGGGATATGTTCTCTCATTCCAGAGGGTGACTCAAGTTTTGGCTTGTAGGCCCAGACCAGACCAGGACAGCGGGTACTGTACCTAACCTAGACATTTACCACCTTCACACCCTCCCTGTTGTGTTGTGTTGTTTGCCAACAATTCTTTATTTTACAGTGATTTTTCTGACGGGGATGTTGAATGGTGAACAGATGAATGTATACAACTAGAAATGTCAGGTTGAATGAATAGAGAAACCGTATAGATTTAGTCCACCATTATTGTATTGTTGCATTTCTTGGAATCATTCTGAAGAGCTCTTTTTCTGTCTGATTTTCCTTCAGGTCCAGCATCTGCCTCACGTCAGTCATTTAATGAGTAACTTAGTGACAGTCTGATGGAGGACGAGGACGTGGGGCTACAAACACACCAAACAGAAAACCTTGCTGGTGACCGTAGCGACTGGAGGAAGCTTGAGGCCGAACAACGACGATGACTAGCTCACTGAGGAAGTCGCGCTCTGAAAGGTATGTGCATCCTATGTTTCATGAAAGGACATCAGAAAATTCAAGTTTCAACTGCTTAAGCAAACCCTCTGGGTCTAAGCTGCAGGGCAGGCACTGTGTGTGTGTGTGTGTAAGGGAGGAAGAGAGATGAAGAGGGAGGGATAGAGGGATGAAGAGAGAGAAAGAAGGAGGAAGAGAGATGAAGAGGGAGGGATAGAGGGATGAAGAGAGAGAAAGGAGGAAGAGAGATGAAGAGGGAGGGAATGTGGGATGAAGATAGATGAAGAGGGAGGGAAAGCAGGAGGAAGAGAGAGGAAGAGGGAAGGGAATGTAGAATTAAGAGAGATGAAGAGGGAGAGAAAGTGGGAGGAAGAGAGATGAAGAGGGAGGGATAGAGGGATGAAGAGAGAGAAAGAAGGAGGAAGAGAGATGAAAAGAGAAGGAATGTGGGATGAAGATAGATGAAGAGGGAGAGAAAGCAGGAGGAAGAGAGAGGAAGAGCAAGGGAATGTAGAGTTAAGAGAGATAAAGAAAAAAATAGAGATGAAGAGGGAGAGAAAGGGGGAGGAAGAGAGATGAAGAGGGAGAGAAAGGGGGAGGAAGAGAGATGAAGAGGGAGAGAAAGGAGGAGGAAGAGAGATGAAGAGGGAGGGATAGAGGGATGAAGAGGGAGAGAAAGAAGGAGGAAGAGAGATGAAGAGGGAGAGAAAGGGGGAGGAAGAGAGATGAAGAGGGGGGGAAAGGGGGAGGAAGAGAGATGAAGAGGGGGGGAAAGGGGGAGGAAGAGAGATGAAGAGGGGGGGATAGAGTGATCCTGTCCGGGTTGGCGCCCCCCTCAGGTTCCTGCCATGGGGAAGGTCTTCGTAGACTATACTCAGCCTTGTCTCAGGATAGTAGGTTGGTGGTTGAAGATATCCCTCTAGTGGTGTGGGGGCTGTGCTTTGGCAAAGTGGGTGGGGTTACATCCTGCCTGTTTGGCCCTGTCCAGGGGTGTCGTCGGACGGGGCCACAGTGTCTCCCGACCCCTCCTGTCTCAGCCTTCAGTATTTATGCTGCAATAGTTTTTGTGTCGGGAGGCAAGGGTCAATCTGTTATATCTGGTGTATTTCTCCTGTCTTATCCAGTGTCCTGTGTAAATTTAAGTATGCTCTCTCTAATTCTCTTTCTCTCTTTATCTCTTTCTGTCTCTCTCTCTTTCTGTCTCTCTCTCTCTCTCTCTCTTTCTCTCTTTCTCTCAGAGGACCTGATGACTCCTTGCTGTCCCCAGTCCACCTGGTGCCGACAGAGATGGCCGCCTCGCTTCGCGTTCCTAGGACACTTTGCAGTATTTCGTTTTTTTACGTGTTATTTCTTACATTGGTACCCCAGGTAATCTTAGGTTTTATTACATACAGTCGGGAGGAACTACTGGATATAAGAGCAACGTCAACTCACCATCATTATAACCAGGAATAGGATTTTCCAGAACAGATCCTGTGTTTTGCCCACCACCCAGGACAATGGGATCGGATCCCAGCCGGCGAACCAAAACAACGACTCCGTAAAAGGTGCAGACGAAGCGATCTTCTGGTCAGGCCCCCGGAGACGGGCACATCGCGCACCGCTCCCGAGCATACTACTCACCAATGTCCAATCTGAGCAAGGGTAGCATTGCAGAGAGACATAAGAGACTGTAATGTTCTTTGCTTCACACAAACATGGACTCGAGATACGTTATTGGAGTCGATACAGCCAGCTGGTTTCTTCACGCATCGCACCGACAGAAACATCTTTCTGGTAAGAAGAGGGCGGGGGGGGGGGGTATGCCTTATGATTAACGAGACGTGGTGTGATCATAACAACATACAGGAACTCAAGTCCTTCGGTTCACCTGACTTGGAATTCCTCACAATCAAATGTCCACCACATTATCTACCAAGAGAATTCTCTCCGTTTACAATCACAGCCGCATATATTCCCCCCCAAGCAGACACATCGATGGCCCTGAACAAACTTTATTTGACTCTATGTAAACTGGAAACCACATATCCTGAGGCTGCATTCATTGTCGCTGGGGATTTAAACAAGGCTAATCTGAAAACAAGACTCCCTAAATTCTATCAGCATATCGATTGTGCTACCAGGGCTGGTAAAACCCTGCATCATTGTCATTCTAACTTCCGCGACGCATACAAGGCCCTCCTGTAACGGTCGTCGTATGAAGGAGAAGAGGAGGACCAAGGTGCAGCGTGGTGTGTGTCATATTTATTAAATGAACATGGAAATAACAAAACTAACAAAGAGAAACGACCGAAAACAGTTCTGGCTGGTGCAGACACACAACAGGAAATAGTTCTGGCTGGTGCAGACACACAACAGGAAACAACTCTGGCTGGTGCAGACACACACAGGAAACAGCTCTGGCTGGTGCAGACACACAACAGGAAACAGTTCTGGCTGGTGCAGACACACAACAGGAAACAGCTCTGGCTGGTGCAGACACACAACAGGAAACAGCTCTGGCTGGTGCAGACACACAACAGGAAACAGTTCTGGCTGGTGCAGACACACAACAGGAAACAGTTCTGGCTGGTGCAGACACACAACAGGAAACAGCTCTGGCTGGTGCAGACACACACAGGAAACAGCTCTGGCTGGTGCAGACACACAACAGGAAACAGTTCTGGCTGGTGCAGACACACAACAGGAAACAGTTCTGGCTGGTGCAGACACACAACAGGAAACAGTTCTGGCTGGTGCAGACACACAACAGGAAACAGTTCTGGCTGGTGCAGACACACAGGAAACAGCTCTGGCTGGTGCAGACACACAACAGGAAACAGTTCTGGCTGGTGCAGACACACAACAGGAAACAGTTCTGGCTGGTGCAGACACACAACAGGAAACAGTTCTGGCTGGTGCAGACACACAACAGGAAACAGTTCTGGCTGGTGCAGACACACAACAGGAAACAGTTCTGGCTGGTGCAGACACACAACAGGAAACAGTTCTGGCTGGTGCAGACACACAACAGGAAACAGTTCTGGCTGGTGCAGACACACAACAGGAAACAGTTCTGGCTGGTGCAGACACACAACAGGAAACAGTTCTGGCTGGTGCAGACACACAACAGGAAACAGTTCTGGCTGGTGCAGACACACAACAGGAAACAGTTCTGGCTGGTGCAGACACACAACAGGAAACAGTTCTGGCTGGTGCAGACACACAACAGGAAACAGTTCTGGCTGGTGCAGACACACAACAGGAAACAGTTCTGGCTGGTGCAGACACACAACAGGAAACAGTTCTGGCTGGTGCAGACACACAACAGGAAACAGTTCTGGCTGGTGCAGACACACAACAGGAAACAGTTCTGGCTGGTGCAGACACACAACAGGAAACAGTTCTGGCTGGTGCAGACACACAACAGGAAACAGTTCTGGCTGGTGCAGACACACAACAGGAAACAGTTCTGGCTGGTGCAGACACACAACAGGAAACAGTTCTGGCTGGTGCAGACACACACAGGAAACAGCTCTGGCTGGTGCAGACACACAACAGGAAACAGTTCTGGCTGGTGCAGACACACAACAGGAAACAGTTCTGGCTGGTGCAGACACACAACAGGAAACAGCTCTGGCTGGTGCAGACACACAACAGGAAACAGTTCTGGCTGGTGCAGACACACAACAGGAAACAGTTCTGGCTGGTGCAGACACACAACAGGAAACAGCTCTGGCTGGTGCAGACACACAACAGGAAACAGTTCTGGCTGGTGCAGACACACAACAGAAAACAGGTCTGGCTGGTGCAGACACACAACAGGAAACAGCTCTGGCTGGTGCAGACACACAACAGGAAACAGTTCTGGCTGGTGCAGACACACAACAGGAAACAGCTCTGGCTGGTGCAGACACACAACAGGAAACAGTTCTCTGGCTGGTGCAGACACACAACAGGAAACAGCTCTGGCTGGTGCAGACACACAACAGGAAACAGCTCTGGCTGGTGCAGACACACAACAGGAAACAGTTCTGGCTGGTGCAGACACACAACAGGAAACAGAAAATAATCACCCACGAAACACAACAGAAAACAGGCTCCCTAAATATGGTTCTCAATCAGGGACAATGATTGACAGCTGCCTCTGATTGAGAACCATACCAGGCCAAACACAGAAATAGCAAATCGTAGAAAAACTAACATAGACAACCCACCCAACTCACGCCCCCTGACCATACTAAAACAAAGACATAACAAAAGAACTAAGGTCAGAACGTGACACCTCCCCCGCCCTCCTTTCAGAAAAGCTGAGCACGACTCCATTTTGTTGCTCCCTGCCTATAGACAGAGACTAAAACAGGAAGCTCCCGTGCTCAGGTCTGTTCAACGCTGGTCCGACCAATCTGATTCCACGCTTCAAGATTGTTCCGCAATTGGGTCAAACAACATTGACGAATTCACTGATTCGGTGATCGAGTTCATTAGCAAGTGCATCGGCGATGTCGTACCCATAGCAACTATTAAAACATTCCCAAACCAGGAACTGTGGATTGATGGCAGCATTCGCGTGAAACTGAAAGTGCGAACCACTGCTTTTAACCAGGACAAGGTGACCAGAAACATGACCGAATACAAACAGTGTAGCTATTCCCTCCGCAAGGCAATCAAACAAGCAAAGCATCAGTATAGAGACAAAGTAGAGTAGCAATTCAACGGCTCAGACACAAGAGGTATGTGGCGGTGTCGACAGTCAATCACGGATTACAAAAAGGACCAGGATGTCTTGCTCCCAGACAGACTAAACTTCTTTACTCACTTTGAGGACAATACAGTGCCACTGACACGGCCCGCTACCAAAACCTGCTGACTCTCCGTCACTGCAGCCGACCTGAGTAAAACATTTAAATGTGTTAACCCTTGCAAGGCTGCAGGCCCCGACGGCATCCCCAGCCGCGTCCTCAGGGCATGTGCAGACCAGCTGGCTGGTGTGTTTATAGATATACTCAATCAATCCTTATCCCAGTCTGCTGTTCCCACATGCTTCAAGAGGGCCACCATTGTTCCTGTTCCCAAGAAAGCTAAGGTAACTGAGCTAAACGACTACCGCCCCG
>NC_088224.1:8631924-8634424 GCF_036934945.1 Oncorhynchus masou masou
CAGAGAGATACATAGAGAGAGAGAGAGAGACAGAGAGAGGGAGAGAGACATAGACAGAGACACAGAGAGAGACAGAGAGAGGGAGAGAGACATAGACAGAGACACATAGAGAGAGAGAGAGAGGGAGAGAGACATAGA
The DNA here is from genome assembly GCF_036934945.1 of Oncorhynchus masou masou. Lineage (NCBI taxonomy): Eukaryota > Metazoa > Chordata > Actinopteri > Salmoniformes > Salmonidae > Oncorhynchus > Oncorhynchus masou. The sequence goes on from NC_088224.1 coordinate 8,632,063, forward strand.
CAGAGACACAGAGAGAGAGACAGAGAGAGGGAGAGAGACATAGACAGAGACACAGAGAGAGACAGAGAGAGGAGAGAGAGACATAGACAGAGACACAGAGAGAGAGAGAAGGAGACAGAGAGAGACATAGACAGAGACACATAGAGAGAGACAGAGAGAGGGAGAGAGACATAGACAGAGACACAGAGAGAGAGACAGAGAGAGGAGAGAGACAGAGAGAGAGACACAGAGAGAGAGGGGAGAAAGGAGACAGAGAGAGAGACAGAGAGAGGGAGAGAGACATAGACAGAGACACAGAGAGAGAGACAGAGAGAGGGAGAGAGACATAGACAGAGACACAGAGAGAGAGACAGAGAGAGGGAGAGAGACATAGACAGAGACACATAGAGAGGGGAGAAAGGAGACAGAGAGAGACAGAGAGGGAGAGAGACATAGACAGAGACACATAGAGAGGGGAGAGAGACATAGACAGAGACACATAGAGAGGGGGAGAGACATAGACAGAGACACAGAGAGAGGGGGAGAAAGGAGACAGAGAGAGAGACAGAGAGAGGGAGAGAGACATAGACAGAGACACATAGAGAGGGGGAGAGAGACATAGACAGAGACACATAGAGAGGGGGAGAGAGAGACATAGACAGAGACACAGAGAGAGGGGGAGAAAGGACTACTCTTGCGGGTTCTCTCACGCTGAGCCATGTTCTTATCTTTTTATTTCTCTCAGGTCTGTATTTGTCCACATTTACAGCCGTTTCATGTATTCAGTCCTCCGGGTCATTCAGAGTTTCACCACCCTTCTCTCTTTCTATTTCTATTTATGTGGCTGTGTTAAAGGAAACCCTGCTAAACACGCTGCTCTTAGGATGTGTCCCAAACGGCAACCTATGGCCTACAGATCCTGTTGGCCCTGGTCAAATGTAGTGCACTATGTTAGGGAACCGGTGCCATTTGGGAAACAGCCTTTTAGTCCTGTGTAGTGAAAGTTGTTCTCAGAATGTCTTTGGCTTTGATGAGTAACAGTCCTGAAGGACTGAGTCCATGGTTTCATCCCAAATGGCCCCCTTTTCTCCTAGATAGGGCTTATGAGCCCTGGTCAAAGTAGTGCCCTATATGGGCCAATGAGTCCTGGTCAAAGTAGTGCGCTATATAGGGAATAGGGTGCCCATTTATGTCATATTCCATGGCTTTCAGGGTCAAACCCGGATATAGTTACTCTTTGCTCGTTATTACTACTGCTAATATTTCCAAGTTAATTCGTTAAAGTACAAATATGTTTGTTGACATTTTTCTACAAGACTTTTTTTCCTTTTAAAAGGACTAGTTTCTCAGAACAAAATGTATGAGACAATTCAAAGACGAGACCCATGCAGATGAGATGCAAATAAGGTGAATCAAATCGAATCAAATCAAATGTTATAGCTCACACGCACATGGTTAGCAGTTGTTAAAATGCGAGTGTAGCGAAATGCTTGTGCTTCTAGATCCGACAGCGCTGTAATATCCAACGGGTAATCTAACACATTCACAACAACTACCTAATACACACAAATCTAAGTGAAGGGCTGGAACAGGAATATATACATATAAATATACGAACAGAGCCGCATAGCCAAGATGCAGTAGATATAAAATAAAGTATATAAATATTAATATGAGATGAGTAATGAAAGATATATGTAAACATTATTAAAGTGACTAGTGATCCATTTATTAAAGTGACGATTGATCCATTTATTAAAGTGACTAGTGATCCATTTATTAAAGTGACTGGTGATCCATTTATTAAAGTGACTAGTGATCCATTTATTAAAGTGACTAGTGATCCATTTATTAAAGTGACTAGTGATCCATTTATTAAAGTGACTAGTGATCCATTTATTAAAGTGACTAGTGATCCATTTATTAAAGTGACTAGTGATCCATTTATTAAAGTGACTAGTGATCCATTTATTAAAGTGACTAGTGATCCATTTATTATAGTGACTAGTGATCCATTTATTAAAGTGACTAGTGATCCATTTATTAAAGTGACTAGTGATCCATTTATTAAAGTGACTAGTGATCCATTTATTAAAGTGACTAGTGATCCATTTATTAAAGTGACTAGTGATCCATTTATTAAAGTGACTAGTGATCCATTTATTAAAGTGGCCGATGATTTCAAGTCTGTAGGTAGGCAACAGCCTCTCTGTGTTAGTGGTGACTGTTTAACAGTCTGATACAATTTTTACATCAATTATTCCATTATAAAAGTGGCTGGAGTTGAGTCAGTATGTTGGCAGCAGCCACTCAATGTTAGTGGTGGCTGTTTAACAGTCTGATGGCCTTGAGATAGAAGCTGTTTTTCAGTCTCTCGGTCCCA
>NC_088224.1:8639424-8654424 GCF_036934945.1 Oncorhynchus masou masou
CGGACTCAACTAGGACTCAACTCGTACTCAACTAGGACTCAACTCGGACTCAACTAGGACTCAACTAGTACTCAACTCGGACTCAACTAGGACTCAACTAGGACTCAACTAGGACTCAACTAGGATTCAACTAGGACTCAACTAGGACTCAACTAGGACTTCAACGAGGACTCAACGAGGACTCAACTAGATTCAACTAGGACTCAACTAGGACTCAACTCAGACTCAACTAGGATTCAACTTGGACTCAACTAGACTCAACTAGGACTCAACGAGGGCTCAGGACTCAACGAGGACTCAACGAGGACTCAACGAGGACTCAACTAGGACTCAACGAGGACTCAAGGACTCAACGAGGACTCAACTAGGATTCAACTAGGACTCAACCAGGACTCAACTAGGACTCAACTCGGACTCAACTCAGACTAAACTAGGACTCAACGAGGACTGAACTCGGACTCAACTAGGACTCAACGAGGACTCAACTAGGACTCAACGAGGACTCAACGAGACTCAACGAGGACTCAACTAGGATTCAGGACTCAACGAGGACTCAACTAGGACTCAACGAGGACTCAACGAGGACTTCAACTAGGACTCAACGAGGACTCAACGAGGACTCAAAGGACTCAACTAGGACTCAACTAGGACTCAACTAGGACTCAACTAGGACTCAACTAGGATTCAACTAGGATTCAACTAGGACTCAACTAGGACTCAACTAGGACTCAACTAGGACTCAACTAGGACTCAACTAGGACTCAACTAGGACTCAACTAGGATTCAACTAGGATTCAACTAGGACTCAACTAGGATTCAACTCGGACTCAACTAGGACTCAACTAGGACTCAACTACAATGTCTTGGAGGTGTCTAGACCAGCAGAGTCAAACAGACTTTCACTTAGATTTTTATTATCTAATTTATTATGTTTTGAATGTACTGTATCATTTATTATGTATTGAATGTACTGTATAATGTATTATGTTTTGAATGTACTGTATAATGTAATATTATGTAGGTATGTACTGTATAATGTATTCTGTATTGAATGTACTGTATAATGTATTATGTTTTGAATGTACTGTATCATTTATTATGTATTGAATGTACTGTATAATGTATTATGTTTTGAATGTACTGTATAATGTATTATGTTTTGAATGTACTGTATAATGTAATATTATGTAGTGTATGTACTGTATAATTTATTATGTTTTGAATGTACTGTATAATGTATTATGTTTTGAATGTACTGTATAATGTAATATTGTGTAGTGTATGTACTGTATAATGTATTCTGTATTGAATGTACTGTATAATGTAATATTATGTAGTGTATGTACTGTATAATTTATTATGTATTGAATGTACTGTATAATGTAATATTATGTAGTGTATGTACTGTATAATTTATTATGTTTTGAATGTACTGTATAATGTAATATTATGTAGTGTATGTACTGTATAATTTATTATGTTTTGAATGTACTGTCTAATGTAATATTATGTTTTGTATGTGTGCTGGTGTTTTCTGTCTCCCCTTGTGTGAGCAGACATACAGTATAGTACAATCATGTTACCAGTCAGACTTTTGGACCACCATTTTATTACGTTTGCAATCGCAACAAATAATCTGCTCAGACCCCAACCAAGGAGCATCAAAAGTCGTGCTATAAAATCACAGACAACACAAAGATTCCTTGATGCCCTTCGAGACTCCCTCTACCTACCCAAGGACGTCAGAAGACAAAAATCAGTTAACCACCTATCTGAGGAGCTCAATTCAACCTTGTGCAATACCCTAGATGCAGTTGCACCCCTAACAAAATACAAATATTTCTCATAAGAAACTAGCTCCCTGGTATACAGAAAATACCCAAGCTCTGAAGCAAGCTTCCAGAAAATTGGAACGGAAATGGCGCCACACCAAACTGGAAGTCTTCCAACTAGCTTTGAAAGACAGTACCGTGCAGTATCAAAGAGCCCTTACTGCTGCTCGATCATCCTATTTTTCCAACTTAATCTGCCAGGACCTAGGATCAAGAGAGACACTCAAGTGTTTTAGTACTATATCTCTTGACACAATGATGAAAATAATCATGGCCTCTAAACCTTCAAGCTGCATACTGGACCCTATTCCAACTAAACTACTGAAAGAGCTGCTTCCTGTGCTTGGCCCTCCTATGTTGAACATAATAAACGGCTCTCTATCCACCGGATGTGTACCAAACTCACTAAAAGTGGCAGTAATAAAGCCTCTCTTGAAAAAGCCAAACCTTGATCCAGAAAATATAAAAAACTACATTTTTAGAAAAGGCTGTTGCGCAGCAACTCACTGCCTTCCTGAAGACAAACAATGCATACGAAATGCTTCAGTCTGGTTTTAGACCCCATCATAGCACTGAGACTGTACTTGTGAAGATGGTAAATTACATTTTAATGGCGTCAGACCGAGGCTCTGCATCTGTCCTCGTGCTCCTAGACCTTAGTGCTGCTTTTGATACTATCGATCACCACATTCTTTTGGGGAGATTGGAAACCCAAATTGGTCTACACGGACAAGTTCTGGCCTGATTTAGATCTTATCTGTCGGAAAGATATCAGTTTGTCTCTGTGAATGGTTTGTGCTCTGACAAATCAACTGTGAATGTCGGTGTTCCTCAAGTTTCCGTTTTAGGACCACTACTGTTTTCACTATATACTTTACCTCTTGGGGATTTCATTCGAAAACACAATGTTAACTTTCACTGCTATGCAGATGACACACAGCTGTACATTTCAATGAAACATGGTGAAGCCCCAAAATTGCCCTCGCTAGAAGCCTGTGTTTCAGACATAAGGAAGTGGATGGCTGCAAACTTTCTACTTTTAAACTCGGACAAAACAGAGATGCTTGTTCTAGGTCCCAAGAAACAAAGAGATCTTCTGTTGAATCTGACAATTAATCTTAATGGTTGTACAGTCGTCTCAAATAAAACTGTGAAGGACCTCGGCGTTACTTTGGACCCTGATCTCTCTTTTGACTAACATATCAAGACTGTTTCAAGGACAGCTTTTTTCCATCTACGTAACATCTACGGTCTCAACCTTTAAGTTTTTACTGAAGAATCATCTCTTCAGTGGGTCATATGATTGAGTGTAGTCTGGCCCAGGAGTGTGAAGGTGAACGGAAAGGCTCTGGAGTAACGAACCGCCCTTGCTGTCTCTGCCTGGCCGGTTCCCCTCTTTCCACTGGGATTCTCTGCCTCTAACCCTATTACAGGGGCTGAGTCACTGGCTTACTGGTGCGCTTTCATCCCGTCCCTAGGAGGGGTGAGTCACTTGAGTGGGTTGAGTTACTGATGTGATCTTCCTGTCTGGGTTGGCGCCCCCCTTGGGTTGTGCTGTGGCCAGAGATCTTTGTGGGCTATACTTGGCCTTGTCACAGTATGGTAAGTTGGTGGTTGAAGATATCCCTCTAGTGGTGTGGGGTCTGTGCTTTGGCAAAGTGGGTGGGGTTATATCCTGCCCGTTTGGCCCTGTCCGAGGGTATCATCGGATGGGGCCACAGTGTCTCCTGACCCCTCCTGTCTCAGCCTCCAGTATTTATGCTGCAGTAGTTTATGTGTCAGGGGGCTAGGGTCAGTTTGTTATATCTGGAGTACTTCTCCTGTCCTATTCGGTGTCCTGTGTGAATCTAAGTGTGCGTTCTCTAATTCTCACTTTCTCTCTTTCTTTCTCTCTCTCGGAGGACCTGAGCCCTAGGACCATGCCCCAGGACTACCTGACATGATGACTTGCTGTCCCCAGTCCACCTGGCCGTGCTGCTGCTCCAGTTTCAACTGTTCTGCCTTATTATTATTTGACAATGCTGGTAATTTATGAACATTTGAACATCTTGGCCATGTTCTGTTATAATCTCCACCCGGCACAGCCAGAAGATGACTGGCCACCCCTCATAGCCTGGTTCCTCTCTAGGTTTCTTCCTAGGTTTTGGCCTTTCTAGGGAGTTTTTCCTAGCCAACGTGCTTCAACACCTGCATTGCTTGCTGTTTGGGGTTTTAGGCTGGGTTTCTGTACAGCACTTTGAGATATCAGCTGATGTACGAAGGGCTTTACAAATGCATTTGATTTGATTTGATTTTGATTTGGCATGTCTATTCAGGTCACCAAATCAGTCAGATATTTGGCATGTCTTGTCAGGTTACTGATCCTATCTGCCAGGATACAACTCAAGGAGCAGGAAACATAAACAGTGTGTGTGTGTGTGTGTGTGTGTGTGTGTGTATGTGTGTGTGTATGTGTGTGTCAGAGCTATTTCTGATTCCTGCTCATTTTTCAAATACATTATGCAGTATTCCAATGTGCTTTATTACAATGTGCAGTATTACAATGTGCAGTACTACAATGTGCAGTACTACAATGTGCAGTACTACAATGTGCAGTACTACAACGTGCAGTATTACAATGGGCAGTATTACAATGTGCAGTATTACAATGTGCATTATTACAATGTGCAGTATTACAATGTGCAGTATTACAATGTGCAGTACTACAATGTGCAGTACTACAATGTGCAGTATTACAAAGTGCAGTATTACAATGTGCAGTACTACAATGTGCAGTATTACAATGTGCTGTATTACAATGTGCAGTACTACAATGTGCAGTACTACAATGTGCAGTACTACAATGTGCAGTACTACAATGTGCAGTACTACAATGTGCAGTACTACAATGTGCAGTATTACAATGTGCAGTATTACAAAGTGCAGTATTACAATGTGCAGTACTACAATGTGCAGTACTACAATGTGCAGTACTACAATGTGCATTATTACAATGTGCAGTATTACAAAGTGCAGCAAACACTGTGAATTATTCAGTTCATTGTATAGTCATGTATAAAGAACATAAATATAGTGGTCAGTCATACACTTTAATGATATAGTGTTTGTCAACATCACTCTACATGGCGTCTACGTAATCATGTTTAGTTAAACGGAGACTTACAGTCAGATACCTCCAGAGACCTGCCAGATTTTCAATTCCCTCCAAGGGGCTCCCCTTTCTCACCAGAGAGAGACAGCACTGATCCTGGGGTGAGTTGGCAGGTGAGTGGGGAGGGGGGGTATGTGCTGAATATGTATTTATGTACATAACTACTCGGAAACCAGACACTTTTTAAAGAGTGGGGATTTGGCAGAGTGGGAATATCGTCAATGGAGAATTCCCAGTTGTTGATAAACCCACAGAAGGAGATTCCCCATGTCTGAGATTACTGGTGATTTCTACTTCGTGGGAAGAGTTTTTACCAACAGGCACTCGTCACCATTATTATTGATCTTACTGGGATAAGAGGAGACAATGAGAGAGAGGTTTAAACTTATATACAGTGCCTTGCAATAGAATTCATCCCTTTGGCATTGTCCTATTTTGTTGCATTACAACCTGTAACTAAAATGGATTTTTATTTGGATTTCATGTAATGGACAAAGACAAAATAGTCCAAATTGGTGAAGTGAAGTGAAAAAAATCACTTAATTTTTTTAATTTTTATAAATCATTGTCTCCTCTTATCCCATATATATTCGCCCCTTTGCTATGAAGTCCCTAAATAATATTTGGTGCAACCAATTACCTTCAGAAGTCACATGATTAGTTTAAAAAAGTCCACTTGTGTGCAATCTAAGTGTCACATGATCTGTCACATGATCTCAGTGTATATATACAAAGGCCCCAGAAAGGCCCCAGAATCTGTTCTGAAAGGCCCCAGAATCTGCAACACTAAGCAAGGGGGCTCACCAAGCAAGCGGCACCATGAAGACCAAGGAGCTCTACTGTCACGCCCTGGCTTTAGTTATCTTTGTTTTATTTATTAATTTATTAATTTGGTTAGGTCAGGGTGTGACATGGGGGATTTATGTGTTTTGCCTGGTCTAGGGGTTTGTATGCTTATGGGGCGTTTGCTAGTCTAGGTGTCTAGGTGTTTATGTAAGTCTATGGTTGCCTAGATTGGTTCTCAATTAGAGGCACCTGTTTATCGTTGTCTCTGATTGGGAACCATATTTAGGTAGCCATGTTCTTTGGGTATTTTGTGGGTGATTGTTTCCTGTGTCTGTGCCACACGGGACTGTTTCGATGCCAGTTCACTTTGTTATTTTGTATTTATGTTTGAGTTGTCTTATTAAAAACAATGGACACCTACCACGCTACGTATTGGTCCGATCCTTGTTTCACCTCTTCAGAGGAAGAGGAAGAAATCTGTCGTGACATCTACAAACAGGTCAGGGCTATAGTTGTGGAGAAGTACAGATCAGCGTTGGGTTATAAAAAAATATCAGAAACTTCGAACATCCCACGGAGCACCATTAAATACATTATTAAAAATGAAAAGAGAGAGGGCCGCCCACCAAAACTCACGGACCAGGCAAGGAGGGCATTAATCAGAGGCAATGAAGAGTCCAAAGATGACCCTGAAGGAGCTGCAAAGCTCCACAACGGAAATAGGAGTATCTGTCCATAGGACCACCTTAAGCCGTACACTCCACAGAGTTGGGCTTTACGGAAGAGTGACCAGAAAAAAGCCATTGCTTAAAAAAAAAATTGGTGTTTTCCAGAAGGCATGTGGGAAACTTCCCAAACATATGGAAGAAGGCACTCTGATCAGATGATACTAAAATGTTGCTTTTTGGCCATTGAGGATAATGCTATGTCTGGCACAAATCCAACACCTCCCATCACCCTGAGAACATCATCCCCATAGTGAAGCATGGTGACGGCAGCATGTGTGGGGATGTTTTTCATCGGCAGGGACTGGGAAACTGGTCAGAATTGAAGTTATGATGGATGACACTAAATACAGGCAAATTCTTGAGGGTCTTCCTGAGATTTGAGACTGGGACGGAGGTTTACCTTCCTGCAGGACAATGACCCTAGGCATACTGCTAAAGCAACACTTGAGTGGTTTAAGTGGAAACATTTAAATGTCTTGGAATGGCCTAGTCAAAGCCCAGACCTCATTCCAATTGAGAATCTGTGGAATGACTTAAAGATTGTAACGGCTGTTTGAAGGAGAGGACCAAGGTGCAGCGTGGACACAAGAACACTGAACACAAGAACAAAAACTAACAAAGCGGCACAAACAAAAAAGTTCTGTCTGGTGCAGACACACAAAACAGAAAACAACAACCCACAAAACACAGAGGGGAAAAGGCTACCTAAGTATGGTTCCCAATCAGAGACAACGATAGACAGCTGCCTCTGATTGAGAACCATACCTGGCCAAAAACAATGATATACAAAAACATAGAAAAAAGAACATAGAATGCCCACCCTAGTCACACTCTGGCCTAACCAAAATAGAGAATAAAAGCCTCTCTATGGCCAGGGCGTGACAGCAACAAAATAGGAAAAATGCCAGGGGCGGTGAATAATTTACGGTAAAAACCGTCTGTACTCATTAATAAAAGTATTGACTCAGAGGTGTAAATACTTGTGTAAATTAGATATTTCTATATTTTATTTTCAATACATTTGAAAACATTTCTAAAAACATGTTTTCACTTTGTCATTATGGGATATTTTGTGGAGGTAAAAAATTATATATTTAATACATTTTGAATTCAGGCTGTAAAACTAGACCTAAAGTATGTGGACACCTGCTTGTCAAACATCTCATTACAAAATCATGGGCATCTATATGGATTTGGTCCCCCCTTTGCTGCTATAACAGCCTCCCAAACTGTTGCCATAATGTTGGAAGCACAGAATCTTCTAGAATGTCATTGTATGCTGTAGCATTAAGATTTCCCTTCCCTGGAACTTAGAGGCCTATCCCGAACCATGAAAAACAGCCCCAGACCATTATTCCTTATCCACCAAACTTTACAGTTGACACTGCATTCGGTCGGTAGCGTTCACTTGTCTTCCGCTAAAAACCGAGATTCGTCAATTGGATTGCCAGATGGTGAAGCCTGATTCATCACTCCAGAGAAAGCATTTCCACTGCTCCGGAGTCCAATAGTGGTGGGCTTTACACCACTCCAGCCGACGCTTCGCATTGTACACGGTGATTTTAGGCTAGTGTGCGGCTGGTCGGCCACAGAAACACATTTTTTGAAGATACCAACGAACAGTTCCTGTGCAGACATTACAGTTTGGAACTCGGTAGTGAGTGTTCCAACCGAGGACAAACGGTTTTTAAGTACTTCAGCATTCGACGGTTCCTTTCTGTGAGCTTGTGTGGCTTATCACTTTACTGCTCAGGCATTGTTGCTCCAAGTCATTTCAGCTTCACAATAACAGCACTTACAATTGACCGGCTCATTTTGACGAACTGACTTGTTGGAAAGGTGTTATCCTATGACCGTACCACGTTGGAAGACACTGAGCTCTTCAGTACGGCCATTCTACTGCCAATGTTTGTCTATGGAGATTTTATGTCTTTGTGTCCACATGTTGGGAAGAAACCGTAAGTAAGCGTTTCACTACACCTGGAGCATGTGAGAAATTGTGTTTTATTTAATTTGATCCAAGAAGAGACTCCAACATCAGGTCAGGTTAGGTAGAGAGAGAGAGAGAGAGAGAGAGAGAGAGAAGCAGAGAGAGAGAGACAGAGAGAGAGAAGCAGAGAGAGAGAGAGAGAATCAGAGAGAGAGAGAGAGAAGCAGAGTGAGAGAGAAACAAAGAGAGAGAGAGAAACAGAGAGAGAGAGAGAGAAACAGAGAGAGAGAGAGAGGGAGAAGCAGAGAGAGAGAGAGAGAAGCAGAGAGAGAGAGAAACAGAGAGAGAGAGAGAAACAGAGAGAGAGAGAGGGAGAAGCAGAGAGAGAGAGAGAGAAGCAGAGAGAGAGAGAAACAGAGAGAGAAATAGAGATAGAGTGAGAGAGGGGCAAAGAGAGAGAGAGAGAGAGAGAGAGAGAGAGAGAGAGAGAGAGAGAGAGGAGAGAAGCAGAGTGAGAGAGAAACACAGAGAGCAAGAGAAACAGAGAGAGAAACAGAGAGAAAGAGAGATAGAGAGAGAAGCAAAGTGAGAGAGAGAGAGAGAGAGAAGCAGAGAGAGAGAGAGAGAAGCAGCGAGAGAGAGGGAGAAACAGAGAGAGAGAGAGGAGCGGGTAGAGAGAGAGAGAGAGAGAGAGAGAGAGAGAGAGAGAGAGAGAGAGAGAGAGAGAGAGAGAGAGAGAAAGAGAGAGAGAGCAAATATAGATAAAAATAGAGGGAGAGAGAGAGAGAGACAGAAAGAAGAGAGAGAGAGAGAGAGAGAGAGAGGCACCAGAAGATATTGTCTGAGTATTGCATTCCTATTGCATCAGGCAGAGGTAACGAGATTTGGAGTTGCCAGTCAGGCTCTAATGGGTTTTGCTTTATTTTGTTCTCTCTCTCTCTCTCTCTCTCTCTCTCTCTCTCTCTCTCTGTGTCTCTCTCTCTCTCTCTCTCGCTCTCTCTCTCTCACTAATATAAAAACCGACAGTTCTGCTCAGCAACACGGTACTTTGACACATTCAGTCGCTGTCAATGTTATTAGCCTTGTACGTGTGTGTGTGTGTGTGTGTGTGTGTGTGTGTGTGTGTGTGTGTGTGTGTGTGTGTGTGTGTGTGTGTGTGTGTGTGTGTGTGTGTGTGTGTGTGTGTGTGTGTGTGTGTGTGTGTGTGTGTGTGTGTGTGTGTGTGTGTGTGTGTGTGTGGGTGTGTGTGTGTGTGTGTAGGTGTGTGTGTGTGTGTGTGTGTGTGTGTGTGTGTGTGTGTGTGTGTGTGTGTGTGCAAGAGCTTATGTGTGTGTATCTACAGTTCCGTGCGCGAGAGAGGCTTTGAAATGTCACTGCCGAGTGCAAATATTAAATTGATCCCTCACAAAGGAGAGATGGCATCTGACCTGGGAATCTACAGTCGCCAGTGAAAGTACACACCTCTTTCACATTCTTCAAATTTTGCTGCCTTAAATTTATATCTAAAAGGGGGTTCTCCTACTGATCGTCACAACCTACTTCACATGTTTTAAAGAACAAGATGTCGTGAAGCTGCAGGTGTTGCCGGAGTGTAGAGGAACCTCACTGTTTTCAATTTGACAATACACAAAAAAATCAAATAAATTATACTTAATTACCAATCAAATACAATGTTAAACGATAGAATGACAAACCAGATAAATATGTGTAGCAGCCTAAAGGTAAACGATGGTTTCTTCCCTGTCTCCTCTCTGGCGGTGGAGAGAATGATGAAGTGTAGTCTTCGTGTGTGCATTGCAGAGGCCCGGCAGAGGCTTGACCACATTGGCCACTCAGAACGTTGACAAAATAATCAAAATTCACTGTGTCTGACTAGCCGTTCATAAAACTCCACGGATCCCTGGTGCGCAGGGAATTCCAGAACGATATGTGACCACTTGGTAACAACGACACCGTTCTGCCGAGGACACCCAAACCAGAGTGGCTTCTGACCCTCTCTGTCAAGTTGGCGTAGCCTTGCTTGGAATATTTGTCCCACATTGGCTATTGGTTGAGACACAGGGAACATTCTAGCTTGGTATGACAGGGTGGACAATTGGAAATGTGAATGGGACAAATTGTAGGTTAATTTAAAAAAAATGCAGTTAGGTTATTTATTGAGATGCATGAAGTTCTGAATCAAATGTCCTGTAATTCTACATCGCAATGATTTGTGTTCACGACATGTTCTATTGATTTGATGGCATATTTAATCCATGCAAATTAATGTCATTGATAGTTCACCTCTCTGTTTTATTTTATTTTGCAATAGGGCATTGTAGCCATGTTGTCAAGCTAGCCAAAGGAGTTTATTTATTATACAGTGTGTAAGCTACACAATACAATGACATGCCTACACACAATAAAGCTCTCCTAGCAAACAGTGCAATGACATTAATAAGCCATACGTGTTTGTATTTACATTAGGCTATAGCCTACAAATAGCTATATCACATAGTCGTAGGTCTATTAGACTATAACCTACAAATAGCTATGTCACATAGTTGTAGGTCTATTAGACTATAACCTACAAATAGCTATATCACATAGTTGTAGGTCTATTAGACTATAACCTACAAATAGCTATGTCACATAGTCGTAGGTCTATTAGACTATAGCCTACAAATAGCTATATCACATAGTTGTAGGTCAAGGCCAGGTATTCCTAGCTGTGGTACGCATAACCCCAGGGGTGTAACGGATCTCGTCTTCCTCTTCTGAGGAGGAGTAGCAAGGAGGATCGGAGGACCAAAACGCAGCGTGGTAAGTGTCCATAATGTTTATTTTAAAACATAAACTGAACACTATGAAATACAAAACAATAAACGTGAAATGAACGAAACAGTCCCGTGTGGTACGAACACTATCACGGAAGACAAAATACCCACAACCCAAAAGTGAAACCCAGGTTACCTACTGTAAGTATGGTTCTCAACCAGGGACAACAATTGACAGGTGCCTCTGATTGAGAACCATACCAGGCCGAACTCAAAAACCAACATAGAAAAACAAGCATAGACTGCCCACCCAACTCACGCCCTGACCATACTAAAACAAACATAGACTGCCCACCCAACTCACGCCCTGACCATACTAAAACAAACATAGACTGCCCACCCAACTCACGCCCTGACCATACTAAAACAAACATAGACTGCCCACCCAACTCACGCCCTGACCATACTCAAACAAACATAGACTGCCCACCCAACTCAGGCCCTGACCATACTAAAACAAACATAGACTGCCCACCCAACTCACACCCTGACCATACTAAAACAAACGTAGACTGCCCACCCAACTCACGCCCTGACCATACTAAAACAAACATAGACTGCCCACCCAACTCACGCCCTGACCATCCTCAAACAAACATAGACTGCCCACCCAACTCACGCCCTGACCATACTCAAACAAACATAGACTGCCCACCCAACTCACGCCCTGACCATACTAAAACAAACGTAGACTGCCCACCCAACTCACGCCCTGACCATACTCAAACAAACATAGACTGCCCACCCAACTCACGCCCTGACCATACTCAAACAAACATAGACTGCCCACCCAACTCAGGCCCTGACCATACTCAAACAAACATAGACTGCCCACCCAACTCACGCCCTGACCATACTAAAACAAACATAGACTGCCCACCCAACTCACGCCCTGACCATACTCAAACAAACATAGACTGCCCACCCAACTCACGCCCTGACCATACTCAAACAAACATAGACTGCCCACCCAACTCACGCCCTGACCATACTCAAACAAAGATATAATAACAGAACTAAGGTCGGAACGTGACAAGGGGAAAAATGTGATTCAATTAAAAAAAATATATATATATATGGTATATTTTATTTTTATGTTTTCTACACATTTTCTGTCTATTTATATTTTCCAACTAGGCTATACATTTGGAGAAGTTTTTTTCTTTCCTGTATAGCCTCGTTTCACTGCCAAAAAGGAAATTAATAAACCCATTTGTGTCACGCCCTGGTCTAAGTATTTTGTGTTTTTCTTCATGTATTGGGTCAGGCCAGGGTGTGGCATGGAGTTTTTGTATTGTGGTGTGTTTTGTCTTGGGGTTTTGGTGTGTATGTATTTGGGATTGTAGCTAGTGGGGTTATCTAGCGAAGTCTATGGCTGTCTGGAGTGGTTCTCAATCAGAGGCAGGTGCTTATCGTTGTCTCTGATTGGGAACCATATTTAGGCAGCCATATTCTTTGAGTTTGTTGGGTGATTGTCCTGAGTGTCTTGTTGTCCTTAGTCTGTGTTAGTTTGCACCAGTCAAGGCTGTTTCGGTTTTCACTACGTTTATTGTTTTGTAGAGTTTGTGTTTTGGATTCGTGTTGTGTAAATAAACATGGATCACAATATACGCGCTGCAGTTTGGTCCAACTCTCCTTCACCATTAGAAAACCGTGACAATTTGGCACATTTGGGCAGTCTTCACAACATTTTGAACAGAAATACAATGGTTCATTGGATCAGTCTAAGACTTTGCACATACGCTGCTACCATCTTGTGGCCAAAATCTAAATTGAGTCTGGGCTGGAATAATAAATTTATGGCCTTTCTCTTTCAAAAACGGTTGTTCCTTTCCTTGTATTTTCTTTCACCAGACCTAGTGGGTTACATTCTCCTACATTCATTACACATTTCCACAAACGTCAACTTCAAAGGGGGGAGGCTCAGTAAATTTGGTTGAGAATCATTGATGGCCAGCAATATTATAAACATGGTCCCTAATTTAAGTCAGGACTGAGACCGCACCACTCAGGAACACTCAACACCTCTTGAAAAGCTAGTAAGGTGTGTCTTTGGCATTTCATGTTTTGCAATTGTACTGCTAAAAAATACAACTCTGTCCCAGGGTTAGTTCTTCAGAAGACTGAGGTAGGTTTTCCTCTAACTTTTTAACAAATCTTTTCATTTCATATTTATTTTTAGCCTGACAAACTCCCCAGTTCCATCCAGTGACCCATAACATGATGATGCCACCAGAATAATTGAAACTACAAAGCGTTTCACTCTGTGTAGTGTTGTATTGGATTTGACTCAAGCCTGTTTTTAAATTAGGCCAAAACAAGTAAATGAATTTGCTGTGTTGTGTTGCAGCATTACCTAATGGACACAATGGACTTGCAACTAGAATGAATGATTTAGTGTGGATTTTTTTAAACAAAGGCTTCCATCTTTTCTCTATTTCACAAAGGCCAGTACTATGGAGTGAATCCAATGTTGTTTTGCCTCTAAAGATATCAAGGTTTCATCGCTAAAAAATGTGGCTGTCAATTTTGAGAAAATAAAAATAACAGAAGATTTGCTCAAACCAAATGTTCTGTTCAGTGTATGCCTCAGCCCTGACAAAGTACACACACTTAACAGAACATGGGTTTGAGCAAATCTCTGTAAAACCTTGACATTCACACTATAAAGCGTTAAAACCTTGTACTATTGTACAGCTGACAATCAGGATATAGAATGTTTATTTTATGATGTAAAAATAAAGAAAAAGATTCAAATGTATCTTAATCTCATGGAAATGGATTGAGTGGGATAATTCTTTGGAGCGGAGTGTGTTTTCCCTATTTATACTGAATGTTGTCTCTGTCTCTTTTCCCGGTAATCTTACATATTGCATTTAAGCCCTGGTAACAAACATGCTCTGTGTTTCCCATGATGCACAGATCTAGGATCAGCTTATCTTTCTCAACCCATAACCTTAAACATCTGGAATAAAAATACAACACTTATCTCAGATCAGTGTTTTTAGGGTGACTTGATCTTTTTTTACTGGTAAACAACTATATCGGTTGCTGGTGCGTTGCACTGATTGCGACATCTTCAGTGTTTTTCTGTGTAGCAAAAAAAATAAAAAATAAAATAAAAAAAATCACTCTCATCTGCTTGCCTGGCCCCATAGCATTATTGAAATCGTGAAAAACAACATCAGACACAGAGAGATTATCAAAGTCTCTTCAAAGAGATATAAACAAAAAGGAAATCATAAGAGATAATGAGTATTTTTAAAATAGAAGGCATGAAATGACACATCTGGCATCACCAATAGATTCATTAAAGTCTACGACATTAAATAGATCCCTGAAATGGATATTTCTAGGAGGATGTGTGAAAAGTCGTTTTTCTCTTTTACCTCTCAGTACCGCTATTCTCACATTACCTCTCTTCACTCATTACCTCTCATTTCCTCTCTTCTCTCATGACCTCTTATTCCCCCTAATCTCTCATGACCTCTCTTCTCTCCTTACATATATTCTCTCATTACCTCTTACCTCTCTTCTCTCATTACCTATCATGACCTCATTTCTCTCATTACCTCTTTTCTCTCACTA
The DNA here is from genome assembly GCF_036934945.1 of Oncorhynchus masou masou. NCBI lineage: Eukaryota > Metazoa > Chordata > Actinopteri > Salmoniformes > Salmonidae > Oncorhynchus > Oncorhynchus masou. Next base: position 8,654,256 of record NC_088224.1, read on the forward strand.
CCTATCTTCTCTCCTTACCAATCTTCTCTCATTACATCTCTTCTCTCATTACCTACCATGACCTCTTTTCTCTCATTACCTCTTATCTCTCACTACCTATCTTTTCTCCTTACCAATCTTCTCTCATTACATATATTCTCTCATTACCTATCATTACCTCTCATCTCTC